>NW_026708158.1:72500-127218 GCF_902713425.1 Acipenser ruthenus | reverse complement strand
CTCTCCTCTCTCCTCTCCCCTCTCCCTCCTCTCTCTCTTCTCCTCTCTCCTCTCTCCTCTCTCTCCTCTCCCCTCTCTCTCCCCTCTCTCTCCCCCTCTCCTCTCCTCTCCTCTCCTCTCTCTCACCTCAGTGTGTGTGTTTTAAAGCAGCGATTCAGGTCTGTATTCACGTATCGCACGCCCTGTTCTGTTGCTCTGGGGTTTGCCAGCAGCGGCTGAGCCGTGAAGCTGCTCCTCTCCAGGCAGGGGGCGCTGTCTCCCCTCAGCCACTCCTTCACCAGACACACCCCCGCCAGCTCGTTGCCGTGGGTACCGCCAGACACTACCACTCTGGAGAGAGGGGGGGAGCAGGCCACGGAGCGATCCATCTGATCCATCTCAACGTGTCACTCTTTATATAACACTGTGTACAGCACTCTCTTCACACTATAGCACTCTCTGAGGTTATGCACAAATCTATCACTCTCTTGAATTTTAATTATGTCACTAGCACACTCTCTCAAACACTAATTAATCACTCTCTCAGGCACTCAGGGATGTGTTCTCTCTCTCTCTCTCTCCTCTTCCTGTCTCACACACTCACTCTCTTCCTTTAAATACAGCTCTCTCGCTCTCTCTCTCTCTCTCTCTCTCTCTTCACGTGTCAGTCCTGCAAAGTAAGCAGAAAAATATATGTTGTTAAAACTGGTCTCTCTCTCTCTCTCTCTCTTTCAAATTCAAATTGACTTTATTGCTCTCTTTCACAGAGAGCAAAGTTTGCAAAACACTCAGAGTTCTGAAGGGATACAGTTCAAAGGTACATTCCCCCCCCCCCCCCCAATCTCCCTCTCCCTCCATCTCTCTCTTCCTAAATATTTTAGAAAGAAAAACCAGTTTCTCTCTCACTCACCCCCCTCCCTCTCTCTCTCCCTCTCCCTCTCACCATTTTACACAAATGACAGACACACACACTGACAGACAGACACACTGAGACAGACACACTGAGAAACACACACACACTGAGAGACAGACAGACACACTGAGACACACACACTGACAGACACACTGAGACACACACACTGCAAGACTGACAGACACACACACTGAGACACACACACTGAGACACACACACACACAGACACAGTACCTCTCAGCTTGCTGTAGTTGTGTTCAGAGTGCCTCTCTGCCTCTCTCTCAGACAAATGAACTGTGTCAGTGATTGCAGTGTAACCTCTGAGCTCCACCGGGTTATATAACCTTCCTCACACACACGCACACACACACACACACACACACACACTTCAATTAGTGAGAATCATTAAGAAAATGCTGTTTGAGGCGGACTGTCCAAAGTGTAAAGTTCAGTGGACTTCTAGTGGAAACGTTTGCCATTGAATTTACACTGAAGACACTGAGAAAGACTTCTAGTGGAAACGTTTGCCATTGAATTTACACTGAAGACGCTGAGAGAGACTTCTAGTGGAAACGTTTGCCATTGAATTCACACTGAAGACGCTGAGAAAGACTTCTAGTGGAAACGTTTGCCATTGAATTCACACTGAAGACGCTGAGAAAGACTTCTAGTGGAAACGTTTGCCATTGAATTTACACTGAAGACGCTGAGAAAGACTTCTAGTGGAAACGTTTGCCGTTGAATTTACACTGAAGACGCTGAGAAAGACTTCTAGTGGAAACGTTTGCCATTGAATTTACACTGAAGACGCTGAGAAAGACTTCTAGTGGAAACGTTTGCCGTTGAATTTACACTGAAGACGCTGAGAAAGACTTCTAGTGGAAACGTTTGCCATTGAATTCACACTGAAGACGCTGAGAAAGACTTCTAGTGGAAACGTTTGCCATTGAATTCACATTGAAGTCAAGTTAGCTGGTAAATATTTTAGATCAATGCCTTCATCAGGGAGGTGATTCAATAGGGGGTGTGAGCGGTCTAGAAACCCTCTAAACCATTAGCTCTGGGGGACTGGTAACTTGAGCCTTGAACTGGTTAAACTGGTTTTGTTGAAAACAAAGACGTGGCAGAATCGTGGTGGTCAGTCTAATCTTTCAACCTCACTGGAAGTGCAGAGGGGAAGAGCTTTGATACTAACACTAACTAATACTAACTAACACTAACACTAACCCTAAAACTAACCCTAACAGTAACACCAACACTATCACTATCATTATCACTATCCCAAACGCTAACACTAACACTATCCCTAACCCAAACCCTAACAGGAGAGGAGAGGGAGAGAGAGAGAGAGAGAGAGAGAGAGAGAGAGGAGAGAGAGAGAGAGAGAGAGAGAAGGGGAGAGGGAGAGAGAAGGAGAGAGAGGAGAGAGGGGAGAGAGATAGGAGAGAGGAGAGAGAGCAAGAAGGGAGAGAGGAAAAAGAGAGGTGAGAGGAGAGAGAGGAGAGAAGAGAGGAGGAGAGAAGGAAAGAGAAGAGAGGAGAGGAGCGAGAGGAGAGAGGGGAGAGGGGGAGGAGAGAGGAGTAAAGTGGAGAGAGAGGAGAGGAGATAGAGGGGAGAGGAGAGGAGAGAGGGGAGAGGGGGAGGAGAGAGGAGTAAAGTGGAGAGAGAGGAGAGGAGATAGAGGGGAGAGGAGAGGAGAGAGGAGACGAGCGAGATGGCATAGAGGGAAGAGGGGGAGGAGAGAGGAGTAAAGTGGAGAGAGAGGAGAGAGGAGAGGAGATAGAGGGGAGAGGAGAGGAGAGGAGAGAGAGAGCAAGGAGAAAGAGAGGCGAGAGAGTGGGACTGGCTTAAATAGACAACTACGGCAATACTGCAGTGAGGAGAGAAGGAGAGGGGAGATCAACTGACAGGAGTGAGAGAGAGAGAGGAGAGAGACAGCAAATGCAGGAACAGGAGATTGAGAAGGAGATGGATAGATAGATAGATAGATAGATAGATAGATAGATAGACAGATAGACAGATAGATAGATAGATAGATAGATAGATAGAGATAGATTTCTTACCTCATCTAACAGGCAGGCATTCTTCAACAGTAATTAACAGACCATGATTTTACAAGAGAGAAGCAGGGAGACTCTCTGTACGTCCTTCTAGTTCCTGTAAACAAAGTTGCCTAACGGAGGTTTCCCTCCCCTCCCCCCTCCCCCATGGGGCGACTCTCCTCCTCCCTCTTTCTCTCTCCTCCCCTCTCTCTCCACCTATAGAGCTGTGATGTGTTGCTCTCCTCTCCTCCCACTTCCTCTCTCCTCCCTCGCTCCCCCTATAGAGATATGATGTGCCGCTCTCCTCTCTCCCCATATGAAGCACAGTTATTATTATTATTATTATTATTATTATTTAGCAGACTACATTACATTAAGCTCTACCCTCTGTCTCTCCTCCTATCAGTGTGAAATGTGGTTCTAATAAGCAATTCTCTCTCTCTCTCTCTCTCTCTCTCTCTCCTTCTCAGTGTGAAGTAGTTATACTAAGCTATACTGTCCCCCAGTATCAGATAGTTATAAGAGATACTGGGCTGGGCTGTATTACATTGTTTTAGTCCTGGCTAGGACTACAGCTCCCAGCATGCCTCTGCACCCGCGGCAATGGTGAGGGATGCTGGGAGCTGTAGTTCTTTAACTGCAATGCGCTGGGCTGGGCTGTATTACATTGTTTTGCTCAGTCTGTGTTGCTTTGACTGTGAGTTCAGGAGCTGCTCTTCAGTTCTAGCTGCGCTGCCATAGTTATTGTATTGTGAATTGGTACAGCCCTGGCTAGGACTACAGCTCCCAGCATGCCTCTGCACCCGCGGCAATGGTGAGGGATGCTGGGAGCTGTAGTTCTTTAACTGCAATGCGCTGGGCTGGGCTGTATTACATTGTTTTTGCTCAGTCTGTGTTGCTTTGACTGAGTTCAGGAGCTGCTCTTCAGTTCTAGCTGCGCTGCCATAGTTATTGTATTGTGAAGCGGTCCAGCCCTGGCTAGGACTACAGCTCCCAGCATGCCTCTGCACCCGCGGCAATGGTGAGGCATGCTGGGAGCTGTAGTTCTTTAGCAAAGCACTGTCTTTATATAAGAGAGAGCCAGCGCCATCTAGTGCACATGTTCATTCCCTGCAATTAAGGCAAGAGCGACACTTCGAGAATTCATCTACCTTTTAAATTGATACAAACACATCATATATATATAAAAAAAAACGAGACAATAACCGATTCACATTTCAGTTATTTATTTATTTATTTATTTCAATTTTAAACGAATCCTATTTCAATAATTACTCACATATTAACATTAATATGACCCTGAACGTATTCTCTTAATTTTTCCTCAAGATCACAGCGAAAATTTAGGTAACCAAAAAAAATAAAAAAATCTAAGATTTTTAATGCAGGTAATAAATAAATATTAATTTTTTAAAAAAGTGGGATCTCTTGTGGCAGTTAAGACGTTTATTAATATGTTTCTTAAATGTGGTTAGAGCTGAGGAGGGACTGGGAGGGAGGGAGGGAGGCTGGCTCTAGTGGCTAGAGCTGAGGAGGGACTGGGAGGGAGGGAGGGAGGCTGGCTCTAGTGGTTAGAGCTGAGGAGGGACTGGGAGGGAGGGAGGGAGGCTGGCTCTAGTGGTTAGAGCTGAGGAGGGACTGGGAGGGAGGGAGGGAGGCTGGCTCTAGTGGTTAGAGCTGAGGAGAGACTGGGAGGGAGGGAGGCTGGCTCTAGTGGTTAGAGCCGAGGAGGGACTGGGAGGGAGGGAGGGAGGCTGGCTCTAGTGGTTAGAGCTGAGGAGGGACTGGGAGGGAGGCTGGCTCTAGTGGTTAGAGCCGAGGAGGGACTGGGAGGGAGGGAGGGAGGCTGGCTCTAGTAGTTAGAGCTGAGGAGGGACTGGGAGGGAGGGAGGGAGGCTGGCTCTAGTGGTTAGAGCTGAGGAGGGACTGGGAGGGACTGGGAGGGAGGCTGGCTCTAGTGGTTAGAGCTGAGGAGGGACTGGGAGGGAGGCTGGCTCTAGTGGTTAGAGCTGAGGAGGGACTGGGAGGGACTGGGAGGGAGGCTGGCTCTAGTGGTTAGAGCTGAGGAGGGACTGGGAGGGAGGGAGGGAGGCTGGCTCTAGTGGTTAGAGCAGAGGAGGGACTGGGAGGGAGGGAGGGAGGGTGGCTCTAGTGATTAGAGCTGAGGAGGGACTGGGAGGGAGGGAGGCTGGCTCTAGTGGTTAGAGCTGAGGAGGGACTGGGAGGGAGGGAGGGAGGCTGGCTCTAGTGATTAGAGCTGAGAAGGGACTGGGAGGGAGGGAGGGAGGCTGGCTCTAGTGGTTAGAGCCGAGGAGGGACTGGGAGGGAGGTGGCTCTAGTGGTTTGAGCTGAGGAGGGACTGGGAGGGAGGGAGGGAGGCTGGCTCTAGTGGTTAGAGCTGAGGAGGGACTGGGAGGGAGGGAGGGAGGCTGGCTCTAGTGGTTAGAGCTGAGGAGGGACTGGGAGGGAGGGAGGGAGGCTGGCTCTAGTGATTAGAGCTGAGAAGGGACTGGGAGGGAGGGAGGGAGGCTGGCTCTAGTGGTTAGAGCCGAGGAGGGACTGGGAGGGAGGTGGCTCTAGTGGTTTGAGCTGAGGAGGGACTGGGAGGGAGGGAGGGAGGCTGGCTCTAGTGGTTAGAGCTGAGGAGGGGCTGGGAGGGAGGGAGGGAGGCTGGCTCTAGTGGTTAGAGCTGAGGAGGGACTGGGAGGGAGGGAGGCTCTAGTGGTTAGAGCTGAGGTGGGACTGGGAGGGAGGGAGGGAGGCTGGCTCTAGTGGTTAGAGCTGAGGAGGGACTGGGAGGGAGGGAGGGAGGCTGGCTCTAGTGGTTAGAGCTGAGGAGGGACTGGGAGGGAGGGAGGGAGGCTGGCTCTAGTGGTTAGAGCTGAGGAGGGACTGGGAGGGAGGGAGGCTGGCTCTAGTGGTTAGAGCTGAGGAGGGACTGGGAGGGAGGGAGGCTGGCTCTAGTGGTTAGAGCTGAGGAGGGACTGGGAGGGAGGCTGGCTCTAGTGGTTAGAGCTGAGGAGGGACTGGGAGGGAGGGAGGCTGGCTCTAGTGGTTAGAGCTGAGGAGGGACTGGGAGGGAGGGAGGCTGGCTCTAGTGATTAGAGCTGAGGAGGGACTGGGAGGGAGGCTGGCTCTAGTGGTTAGAGCTGAGAAGGGACTGGGAGGGAAGGAGGGAGGCTGGCTCTAGTGGTTAGAGCTGAGGAGGGACTGGGAGGGAGGGAGGGAGGCTGGCTCTAGTGGTTAGAGCTGAGGAGGGACTGGGAGGGAGGGAGGGAGGCTGGCTCTAGTGGTTAGAACTGAGGAGGGACTGGGAGGGAGGCTGGCTCTATTGGTTAGAGCTGAGGAGGGACTGGGAGGGAGGGAGGGAGGCTGGCTCTAGTGGTTAGAGCTGAGGAGGGACTGGGAGGGAGGGAGGGAGGCTGGCTCTAGTGGTTAGAGCTGAGGAGGGACTGGGAGGGAGGCTGGCTCTATTGGTTAGAGCTGAGGAGGGACTGGGAGGGAGGCTGGCTCTAGTGGTTAGAGCTGAGGAGGGACTGGGAGGGAGGGAGGGAGGCTGGCTCTAGTGGTTAGAGCTGAGGAGGGACTGGGAGGGAGGGAGGGAGGCTGGCTCTAGTGGTTAGAGCTGAGGAGGGACTGGGAGGGAGGGAGGGAGGCTGGCTCTAGTGGTTAGAGCTGACGAGGGACTGGGAGGGAGGGAGGCTGGCTCTAGTGGTTAGAGCTGACGAGGGACTCTCTCTCTCTCTCTCTCTCTCTCAGATGAAGGCACCACAGCCCAAACCATCAGCCAGCTTGACAATTTCCTAGTTTCTTCACATTTTACCACTGACACTCCACAGCTGTACAGAAATGCTCTTTTTAAAACACCAAAATGCTAAAAAAAATAATAAACAATAACTTAATAGACTTAAATCACTAGAATCTCGAAATGACGCATTTTGTAAATTTTCTACACAAAGAGTTTTTGAAGCAGAATGTTGCAAGCTCAGCTCATTAGAATGCCCCACCCCCTTTTCCCCCCCCTGTTTCACTGTCTATTTGCATAGCCCCGCCCAGCCCCATTGTGTGGTGGTGGGGGCGGGGTTTCTATTTGTCTTTCTTGGTCTCAGTCTCCGACTCCTCCTCCTCCTCTTCGGGGTTCTCTTGCTCAGCTGCTCCCTCTTCTGGTGTTTTCTCGAACTGCGTCTCGGGTCCCTGGTCCTTGTTCTTCGAAAGCTTTTTGTGTTTTTGATAAAGTTCGTTCAAATTGAACTCGCGGATGATATTTTCCTGCCAAAGTAAGAAAAGTAAAAATCAAATGTAAATTTTTATTTTAAAAAAACCCAGAATCGAAGCACATTATAAAATTATTATATTAGTGTTTTATCGCGAGTTCCAGCCTCACGTCACCCCCACTCACCTCTGAGAATTTCCAGGACACAGCACGCCCCTTCTTATCGATTTGGGGTCTCCTCTGCACCTCCCTGCCTCCCTGGAACAGGATGAGGGAGGGCAGCTGTTTGGTCATGGGGGAAGTGCTGACTTTGTACCTGTAGGGGGCGCAACAGAGGCAGTGCAGAGATGGGAATCAGACTCCTATTGCACAGCAGCGTCACCCAGTCCAGGTTTTACTACCAGCTTGATCAGCCCCCAGTGTGTCTAGCTAACAATCTCAGGTGTGTCTTATTATTAAACTCCTAGTGAAACCAGGACTGGACCAGTTTTATTTCCAGCCCTGTTTTACTGTGGAAAACTTTTATAAGGGTTAGTTTACCATGGTTTGTTTTTTTAATATGCTTTACCAGACCTCTCTGTGCTTTACAATGCTTCCCTATGCTTTACCAGACCTCTCTGTGCTTTACAATGCTTCCCTATGCTTCACCACACCTCTCTGTGCTTTACAATGCTTCCCTATGCTTTACCAGACCTCTCTGTGCTTTACAATGCTTCCCTATGCTTTACCAGACCTCTCTGTGCTTTACAATGCTTCCCTATGCTTTACCACACCTCTCTGTGCTTTACAATGCTTCCCTATGCTTTACCACACCTCTCTGTGCTTTACAATGCTTCCCTATGCTTTACCACACCTCTCTGTGCTTTACAGTGCTTCCCTATGCTTTACCAGACCTCTCTGTGCTTTACAATGCTTCCCTATGCTTTACCAGACCTCTCTGTGCTTTACAATGCTTCCCTATGCTTTACCAGACCTCTCTGTGCTTTACAATGCTTCCCTATGCTTTACCAGACCTCTCTGTGCTTTACAATGCTTCCCTATGCTTTACCACATTGTTTTCTATACACATTTTTTTTTTAAATATTAAAAATAAATTAAAAATCTTCTTACTTCTTACAGACTTCCCCGTATCTGCCAACATCAACTTTCCCAAACTTCAATCCCTCGCAATTATACCTAAAAAAATAAAAAATAAAAACAGACTCACAACCAAAATACTACAGGCTTTATAAAAGGGAGGGGCCGGTGATCATGTTAATAAAGCTAATAAGAGGTGAGAGAATTGATTTTAAAGATGGTCAGCGCTCCTTTAAAGGGAGGGGCCGGTGATCATGTTAATAAAGCTAATAAGAGGTGAGAGAATGGATTTTAAAGATGGTCAGCGCTCCTTTAAAGGGAGGGGCCGGTGATCATGTTAATAAAGCTAATAAGAGGTGAGAGAATGGATTTTAAAGATGGTCAGCGCTCCTTTAAAGGGAGGGGCCGGTGATCATGTTAATAAAGTTAATAAGAGGCGAGAGAATGGATTTTAAAGATGGTCAGCGCTCCTTTAAAGGGAGGGGCCGGTGATCATGTTAATAAAGCTAATAAGAGGTGAGAGAGTGGATTTTAAAGATGGTCAGCGCTCCTTTAAAGGGAGGGGCCGGTGATCATGTTAATAAAGCTAATAAGAGGTGAGAGAATGGATTTTAAAGATGGTCAGCGCTCCTTTAAAGGGAGGGGCCGGTGATCATGTTAATAAAGCTAATAAGAGGTGAGAGAATGGATTTTAAAGCTGGTCAGCGCTCCACACACACACACACACACACAGAGCCTCTTACTTGAGGGACAGATCTGCGTAGACAGACGCAAAGGACTGACACTCGGGGGACCAGTTAGCGAAGAATTCGACGAGCCAGGAGACGCGCTGGTCCTTCATGATCTCCTCCTGGAGACAAAGAAGAGAGAGGAACGAGAGAGAGGGGAGGAGGAGAGAGAGAGAAATGAGAGGGGAGAAGGAGAGAGAACGAGAGGGGAGAGAGAGAGAGCGAGAGAGAGGAACGAGAGCAAGAGAACGGGAGAGAACGAGAAAGAGGAACGAGAAAGAAAGAGAAAACGAGAGACAGAACGAGAGAGAGGGAACGAGAGGAACAAGAGACAGAACGAGAGAGAATGAGAAAGTGAACGAGAGCACGAGAGAGAGAACGAGAGAGAGAACAAACAAGACACAGATGCCAAGAAGGGATTACATTGTAGCATCAAAACTGAACAGGATTGTGGGGCTCTGTCTGTCTGTCTGTCTGTCTGTCTGTCTGTCTGTCAGCAGCTTTAATGAAACTAAACTCTTTTCAGAATGTAGTAAACTAACACAGACCCCAAGAAGAAGGGATTATATTGTAGCATCAAAACTGAACAGGATTGTGGGGCTCTGTCTGTCTGTCTGTCTGTCTGTCTGCAGCTTCAATGAAACTAAACTCTTTTCAGAATGCAGTAAACTACATAATATTACACCTCATACTTACATCTATTGTTTTATCGTTGAAATATTTCACATACTCTGGTCCCATGTATAACGGAGGTTTGCAGGTCATTAAAAACACTGAGAAAAAATAAAAAATAACAATAATTATAAAACCACAAAACTATATCCTGCCAGCCAAGGCTCTGCCCAGCACACAGCGGGCAATGCCAGCGCACTAGATCACAGCTTTATATAGAAACCATGCTGGGTAGCTGCTGTGGTTCTGGGCAGGGTTGTGTATCAGTGTTATACAGTGCGGTCCTGCCAGCATTGCTGTGGTTCTGTGCAGGGTTGTGTATCAGTGTTATACAGGGCGGTCCTGCCGGCATTGCTGTGGTTCTGTGCAGGGTTGTGTATCAGTGTTATACAGTGCGGTCCTGCCAGCATTGCTGTGGTTCTGTGCAGGGTTGTGTATCAGTGTTATACAGTGCGGTCCTGCCAGCATTGCTGTGGTTCTGTGCAGGGTTGTGTATCAGTGTTATACAGTGCGGTCCTGCCAGCATTGCTGTGGTTCTGTGCAGGGTTGTGTATCAGTGTTATACAGGGCGGTCCTGCCAGCATTGCTGTGGTTCTGCGCAGGGTTGTAGATTTGAATTGGGGTCACTCACAGTGGGAGGGTCAGTGTGAATTGGGGTCACTCACCGATGCACAGAGTCAGGTACAGGAGCCCCATTCGGACGTCCAGTCTGAAGAACAGAATCACGCTGGCCACTTTACTGAACAGGAAGATATTCCCAAGATGCTGCTCCAGTGTGACTGGAAGAGACACACAGCACAGGGTTAAACACACACACACACACAGCACAGGGTTAAACACACACACACACACACACACACAGCACAGGGTTAAACACACACACACACAGTATAGGGTTAAACACACACACAGAGTATAGGGTTAAACACACACACACACACAGCACAGGGTTAAACACACACACACACACACAGAGTATAGGGTTAAACACACACACACACACACAGTATAGGGTTAAACACACACACACACACACACACAGCACAGGGTTAAACACACACACACACACACACACAGAGAGAGAGGAAAGAGAGAGAGAGATGGGGGAGAGGGGAAAGAGAGAGAGAGAGAGAGTAGAGAGAGGGGGAGAGAGGCGGACACAGAGAGGGAGAGAGAGAGAAAAAGAGACAGAGAGAGGGGGGAGAGAGAGACAGACAAAGAGGGAGAGAGAGAAAAAGAGAGTGAGGAGAGAGAGGGGGGGAGAGAGAGGAGAGAAAGTGTGCGACTCAGATTCACTTCTTCAGAGAAACGCAAGCAGACTGGTAAGCGTGTTGACAGGAGCCCTCATCCCAGGAGGAGCCTCTCCCGTCTCCACCACACACACAAGCAAGAGCCCGCTCTGAACCCGCTGCAATCAAACACCCCTGAATAAACACTACAAAACAAAACACGCCTGCAGAGAGGAAAACCCGGCTGATCCGGCCTAGACCAGAACTGAGGGGGGGAGGGGGACACACACACAAAAAACCCAAAAAACTGCTGCATAGGATATTTTCTGTGTTTTGAATTTTGATCGGGGTTCGGACCAGGGCTCACAGCGAGGTGGAGAGAACGCGGGTTTTACAGACCGCTGTGGGGCCAGACCTTTTATTTTCTATTTTCTATAATATTATTATTTTATTAGATTATTATTTTATTAGATTGTTTTATATTCTACGTACTGGCGCGCCGGTTTTTCATCATGACGATGGCGCTGAGAAACATCAGAATCTCCACTTCTCTCTGAAAGAAAGAAAGAAAGATGATTTTTCAACAAACACAGAAATCAAACAGACGTGCGAAAAAAGATTTCCTGGTTCCCGGGTTCAAATCCCTGCTCAGCCACTGACTCACTGTGTACAACAAGCTCAGGTGTGTCTTATTATTAAACTCCCAGTGAAACCAGGACTGGATCACACTGCTGTGCAGCGGGAGTCTCATTCCCAGCCTTACATTGTAACTGCAGTTTTATATCACTAGACTGGACTGGAATTACATTGTAACTGCAGTTTAATATCACTAGACTGGACTGGAATTACATTGTAACTGCAGTTTAATATCACTAGACTGGACTGGAATTACATTGTAACTGCAGTTTAATATCACTAGACTGGACTGGAATTACATTGTAACTGCAGTTTAATATCACTAGACTGGACTGGAATTACATTGTAACTGCAGTTTAATATCACTAGACTGGACTGGAATTACATTGTAACTGCAGTTTAATATCACTAGACTGGACTGGAATTACATTGTAACTGCAGTTTAATATCACTAGACTGGACTGGAATTACATTGTAACTGCAGTTTAATATCACTAGACTGGACTGGAATTACATTGTAACTGCAGTTTAATATCACTAGACTGGACTGGAATTACATTGTAACTGCAGTTTAATATCACTAGACTGGACTGGAATTACATTGTAACTGCAGTTTTATATCACTAGACTGGACTGGAATTACATTGTAACTGCAGTTTAATATCACTAGACTGGACTGGAATTACATTGTAACTGCAGTTTAATATCACTAGACTGGACTGGAATTACATTGTAACTGCAGTTTAATATCACTAGACTGGACTGGAATTACATTGTAACTGCAGTTTAATATCACTAGACTGGACTGGAATTACATTGTAACTGCAGATTAATATCACTAGACTGGACTGGAATTACATTGTAACTGCAGTTTAATATCACTAGACTGGACTGGAATTACATTGTAACTGCAGTTTAATATCACTAGACTGGACTGGAATTACATTGTAACTGCAGTTTAATAAAAACACATAAACTCGCACATGCGCAGTATCTTTTTTAAAAAGATAGATTAATTAATTTCATAAAACAGCGGGGATTTCCACACGCTAGCTCCAGCAGTTACTGTGTTATTTCATATCGTGGCTGGCTTCGTGCAAAGACCCCACAAGCAGACTCTTCACTCCGGACTCACCCAGTCGAAGTCGCACGAGTTCCCGTCCTCCCGTTGCGACGGCAGGTTCTCGCAGATACCGGGGCATTTTCGCACTAGCAAGAACACCAGCGCCATGAAAGTCGACGCCAGATAGTAAGGTTTGAGCAGCCATTTGTAAACTTGGGGTAAATGGTACACAAAAGCAACCAATGCCGTCAACAACGCCATGATGTGACTCGCCTCTAGTGTAGAGAATATCTGTCGGCCGACACAAAAGGAATGAATTACAGCGGTCAGACTGCGGACAGATGAGACCGCCCCCCGCCCCGCCCCCATGCAGCCAACCCGGCCTTCTGATTGGACCGCTGCTAGGGGGAGGGAGGGGTTTCTGGGGACCTCGGGGAGGCCCCGCCCAACCCGGCCTTCTGATTGGACCGCTGTTAGGGGGAGGGAGGGGTTTCTGGGGACCGCGGGGAGGCCCCGCCCACCGCTGTGTTTGTTTTGGGAAGGTGAGTTAGATTTTTTTTTTTTTTTTTTTTTTTTTAAATAAACTTTATTGGTAACACGAGGAGTTTTTCCAGCCGCACTAAATCATGCAACCCCGGTTTATATCGCCGCTGACCCCAGCGAGGGCGAAGGGCATTTCAAACGATTAAAAGCGAAACTATCACATTTTTTTTTTTGCTAAACAAAATTCAGGTAGCCTACAGTTAGATATATATTTGAAAAAAAGGTGTAAATTCAGAAGAAAAAGGTCGTGTAGGTACACACACATAATGCGAATAATTGATTTATTTTATAATAGTCAGGACTTTTCGGCTTACAAATCCTTCTCCATCTCTTTCAAATTCAGAGTGCTTTATTGACATGACCAACACTTTCCAAAGCAACGAAGACAAATTTTTATCTTTTACAATGAAACAATTAATATTTAAAACAACGTTTACAAGTAAATACTTTATATATATTTATCCAGGGCGACTTACAATTGTTACAAGATATCACATTATTTTTACATACAGTTACCCATTTATACAGTTGGGTTTTTACTGGAGCAATCTAGGTAAAGTACCTTGCTCAAGGGTACAGCAGCAGCGTCCCCCACCTGGGATTGAACCCACGACCCTCCGGTCAAGAGTCCAGAGCCCTAACCACTACTCCACACTGCTGCCTGACACTACAGACTGAGTGAATATGTTTTGAATCAAATCAGGGTGTACCTCTTTTTGAATAACTACAGAAAGTCCGTCTCTGTGCTTTATTACACTTTGTTGTGGGAAACTTTTATAAGAGTTATTACCGTGGTTTGGTTTTTAATATTATAATTTATTTCTTAGCAGACGCCCTTATCCAGGGAGACTTACAATTGTTACAAGATATCACATTATTTTCACATACAATTCCCCATTTATACAGTTGGGTTTTTACTGGAGCAATCTAGGTAAAGTACCTTGCTCAAGGGTACAGCAGCAGTGTCCCCCACCTGGGATTGAACCCACGACCCCCCGGTCAAGAGTCCAGAGCCCTAACCACTACTCCACACTGCTGCCCTTGCAGACACACAAACCACAACAATAATAATAATAATAATTAGATATTTTATGTTATTTTGTGAGGCGCCTCGGTGTCCTCTGTCCCTCTGCATACATGACCATAGGTTACTGTTGATGAGGAGGGAGGGAGGGAGTTATATCGTTCAAAGGGAAGGGAACAATGGTTTTTTGTGTTTGTTAGGTTCTGTAATTGTATTTCCGTTTTATTATTTCTGTTTTGTATTATAAAAGCTTTGGCAATACCTGAGCGCTCTCGTCATGCCAATAAAGCATTTTTGAATTTTGAATTGAATTGAATTGCTCTCCTAGGAGGATGGGGTTTATTTCTGGGTGGGTCTGGCGGCAGGGGTGGTAATGCTGTGCAGAGATGTGTTAGAAAGCCTCCCGTGTTTTATTAGATTTTGTTCACTGCATTAAAAAATGCGTATTTCTGTCTCGACCGGATTTTCTCTCTTTTTCTATATAAATATAAATATTTATATTCTCCGAACCGACAGGGGGCGCTGTTTGAACGACCCGACGTTACTCTGCGCATGCGTGGCAGCGCAGCGTCATCACAACACACGCAATGGCGGCTGCGTCGCTCTCCTGTGGCGGACAACAGAGGAGTGTAATTTCGACAGCTTAATTTATAACGTTATTTTGAAAAAAAACAAAAGTATGATTGATAATTTTTCGGCTCTGTTCGGGCAAAGCGAGCCGTCTGGTCCGCCCGGGTCGTCGGCTCTGGGGTTCGGTTCGGCCAAACCTCCCACCCAGGCCCCGAATCAGGTGCCGTTGTTGTCGGTTCCGATGCAGCAGCACGTCGGGGAAGAAGGACTGCGAAAAGCCGCGGCGATGAACCAGCCTTTCTACCTGCTGAGAGAAATGCCAGGTAACTTTTAAAAGAGCCGAAGAAGCGCTTTTTACCCGAAACGTCCTGAAAATTAAATGATTTTTTTTTCAACTCTTGGAAAACGTTAATTGTGAAAATGATCGCTTGAGTCTTTTCTCCCATAACTTGATTGAGATGATGATTCTGTTTCATTGATAACGTTATTATTAATAATAATAATAATAATAATAATAATAATAATAATAATAATAATGCAGCTACTTATTTGTTATTCAAACCGAACTGCAAAAAAACAAAGCGAGTTCAGTTCAATTTGCTTTTCCCCAGCGGAGGCTGTGTGGTCCAGTGGTTAAAGAAAAGGGCTTGTAACCAGGAGGTCCCCGGTTCAAATCCCAGCTCAGCCACTGACTCATTGTGTGACCCTGAGCAAGTCACTTCACCTCCTTGTGCTCCGTCTTTCGGGTGAGACGTAGTTGTAAGTGACTCTGCAGCTGATGCATAGTTCACACACCCTAGTCTCTGTAAGTCGCCTTGGATAAAGGCGTCTGATAAATAAACTAATATTAATAATCTTAACGACTCGTTGGGGGGAAGTGTGTGGAGTAGTTGTCAGGGCTCTGGACTCTTGACCGGAGGGTCGTGGGTTCAATCCCAGGTGGGGGACACTGCTGCTGTACCCTTGAGCAAGGTACTTTACCTAGATTGCTCCAGTAAAAACCCAACTGTATAAATGGGTAATTGTATGTAAAAATAATGTGATATCTTGTAACAATTGTAAGTCGCCCTGGATAAGGGCGTCTGCTAAGAAATAAATAATAATAATAACAATAAGGAGACCAGGGCTCTTATTCAAAGTGACAATATCTCTGCTGTTGCATACTGGAATAGCATTTTTGTAGGTGTTAAATGGGAAGACTCCTGGACACTTTGTAATAACTACTTATTGACCAACAGAGTTAAGGAGATCATATAGGATTATCCATAAATGTTACCCAGTTAAATACAACCTAAGACAAATCAAACCTGACATTGACTGCACTTCTGCAATATTTATTATCATTATTATTTATTTCTTAGCAGACGCCCTTATCCAGGGTGACTTACAATTGTTACAAGATATCACATTATTTTTACATACAATTCCCCATTTATACAGTTGGGTTTTTACTGGAGCAATCTAGGTAAAGTACCTTGCTCAAGGGTACAGCAGCAGTGTCCCCCACCTGGGATTGAACCCACGACCCTCCGGTCAAGAGTCCAGAGCCCTGACCACTGCTCCACACTGCTGCGTAACAGGGTGTTGCTTGCCTAATGGCATCTAGTGTGGAGTAGTTGTCAGGGCTCTGGACTCTTGACCGGAGGGTTGTGGGTTCAATCCCAGGTGGAGGACACTGCTGCTGTACCCTTGAGCAAGGTACTTTACCTAGATTGCTCCAGTAAAAACCCAACTGTATAAATGGGTAATTGTATGTAAAAAATAATGTGATATCTTGTAACAATTGTAAGTCGCCCTGGATAAGGGCGTCTGCTAAGAAATTAATAATAATAATAATAAAAACCTGCTTTTGCCAAATAAGAGTTTCCTCTCATAATTCCAACAGAACTAAAATCATTTGAACTTCACTTGCTGTTTTGCTGTTCGGTTTGAATTTAAAATAAGAGCTGCGTTTTTTAAAATTGTTATTATTTTTTTTAGGTTTAACGTTCTCAATGAAACAGAAAAGCCGTCTCATTAAAGTTACCGGAAGAGAAAAAAAACATGATAAAAAATAAATAAAAACAAGTGATCTTGTTTCACAATCAATGCTTTTTTTCCCCCCCAAGAGTTTAATTAAGAAACAGAGTCTGCGTGATCACAAATAAACACAGAAAACCAAAGACCCCATTATTATTATTATTATTATTATTATTATTATTATTGTTGTTGGATAATAGATGCTTGCTTTCTTGCAGCGGGTAACGAGCTCACAGGAAACACAAACTTGATCACTCATTACAACCTGGAGCACGCTTACAATAAGTTCTGTGGGAAGAAAGTGAAGGAAAAACTAAGCAACTTCCTGCCGGAATTGCCAGGTGAGGGCGTGTCTGTGTGTGGAGGCTGGGTGGTCCTTCCGATGAGACGTCAAACAAACGAGCTCCTATTGGAAGTGACTCTGCAGCAGCAGCCACTGACTCCCTGTGTGTGTGTGACCCTGAGCAAGTCACTGAACCTCCTTGTGCTCCGTCCTTCAGGATGAGACGTCAAACAAACGAGCTCCTATTGGAAGTGACTCTGCAGCAGCCACTGACTCCCTGTGTGTGTGTGTGACCCTGAGCAAGTCACTGAACCTCCTTGTGCTCCGTCCTTCAGGATGAGACGTCAAACAAACGAGCTCCTATTGGAAGTGACTCTGCAGCAGCAGCAGCAGTTGTTGATGATGCAGAGTTCACCCCCCTAGTCTCTGGAAGTCGCTTTCGATAAAAGCGTCTTTTGAATGACTCATTAATAGTAATACCTTTATGATGTTTGCTGTCATTCTAATCAAACACTGTTTTTATGTAATGCTTCTCTCCTTGTCTCTCTCTCTCCCCTCTGTCTGTCTCTCCTCTCCCCTCTCTCTCCATTTCTCTGTCTCTCTCCCCTCTCCTCTCTCTCTCCTCTTCTCTGTCTCTCCCCTCTCCTCCCTTCTCTCTCCCCCCTCCCTCTCTCCTCTCCCTCTCTAACCCTCCCTTTCTCTCGCCCTCTCTCTCTCTCTCTCTCTCCCCTCCCTCCCTCTCTCTCTCTCTCTGCAGGTATGATTGACATGCCTGGCACTCAGGACACCAGCTCTCTGCGCTCCTTGATTGAAAAGCCTCCCATCTGTGGAAACACCTTCAACTCCCTGACCGGCACCCTGCTGACCGGCTTCAGACTCCACGCTGGACCAGTGAGTCTCGCAATGAATCTTACACCCCATCCCATCCCATGCCACCCCCCCCCCCCCCATCCCACCCCCCCATCCCATCCCATCCCATCCCATCCCATCCCATCCCATCCCATCCCCCATCCCACCATTGAGATGGTCAGTTAGTTCATTAACGTTAGCTTATTATTATTATTATTATTATTATTATTATTATTATTATTATTATTAGTTTAGATTATTAACACACTCCTGCATATTGCTGTCTGTTCACGTCGCATGTTTTGTGTTTTTTGATTTGTATCGTCTGGTCAGCTCTGTCTTGGAGAACGCTTCGGCTGAGAGAAGGCTTCGCTTCATTCCCGAGGGCTCTTCTCTTAGCCAGAGACTTTTATGTATTGCAGTTTTCTATCTCTCTGTTGTACAGTGTACAGTGTAGTGTAACATTGCATTGTCTCCCTCTCCCTCTCCCTCCCTCTCCTTCCCCCTCTCCCTCCCTCTCCCTCCCCCTCTCCCTCCCTCTCCCTCCCCCTCTCCCCCTTCTCCCTCCCCCTCTCCCCCTTCTCCCTCCCCCTCTCCCCCTTCTCCCTCCCCCTCTCCCCCTTCTCCCTCTCTCTCCCCCTCTCTCTCTCTCTCTCTCCCCCTCTCTCTCTCTCCCCCCTCCCTCTCTCTCTCCCTCTCTCTCTCTCTCTCTCTCTCTCTCACTCTCTCTCTCTCTCTCTCACTAGCTCCCGGAGCAGTATCGCTTGATGCACATCCAGCCCCCGAAGAAGAAAAACAAACACAAGCACAAGCACAGCCGCCCCCAGGACCCCGTGCCCCCCGGTAACCAGACCCGCCCCCCAGCCCCCCCAGCCAGCCAGGAGCCGACAGAGATACCAAACACACAGCCCTCTGAAATGTCTTTATAATATACAGCACTAGACCCTGATATTGATGCGATCCAGCCCTCTGAAATGTCTTTATAATATACAGCGCTAGACCCTGATATTGATGCGATCCAGCCCTCTGAAATGTCTTTATAATATACAGCGCTAGACCCTGATATTGATGCGATCCAGCCCTCTGAAATGTCTTTATAATATACAGCACTAGACCCTGATATTGATGCGATCCAGCCCTCTGAAATGTCTTTATAATATACAGCGCTAGACCCTGATATTGATGCGATCCAGCCCTCTGAAATGTCTTTATAATATACAGCGCTAGACCCTGATATTGATGCGATCCAGCCCTCTGAAATGTCTTTATAATATACAGCGCTAGACCCTGATATTGATGCGATCCAGCCCTCTGAAATGTCTTTATAATATACAGCGCTAGACCCTGATATTGATGCGATCCAGCCCTCTGAAATGTCTTTATAATATACAGCGCTAGACCCTGATATTGATGCGATCCAGCCCTCTGAAATGTCTTTATAATATACAGCACTAGACCCTGATATTGATGCGATCCAGCCCTCTGAAATGTCTTTATAATATACAGCACTAGACCCTGATATTGATGTGATCCAGCTCTCTGAAATGTCTTTATAATATACAGCACTAGACCCTGATATTGATGTGATCCAGCGCTCTGAAATGTCTTTATAATATATAGCACTAGACCCTGATATTGATGCGATCCAGCCCTCTGAAATGTCTTTATAATATATAGCACTAGACCCTGATATTGATGCGATCCAGCCCTCTGAAATGTCTTTATAATATACAGCGCTAGACCCTGATATTGATGCGATCCAGCCCTCTGAAATGTCTTTATAATATACAGCGCTAGACCCTGATATTGATGCGATCCAGCCCTCTGAAATGTCTTTATAATATACAGCGCTAGACCCTGATATTGATGCGATCCAGCCCTCTGAAATGTCTTTATAATATACAGCGCTAGACCCTGATATTGATGCGATCCAGCCCTCTGAAATGTCTTTATAATATACAGCGCTAGACCCTGATATTGATGCGATCCAGCCCTCTGAAATGTCTTTATAATATACAGCGCTAGACCCTGATATTGATGCGATCCAGCCCTCTGAAATGTCTTTATAATATACAGCGCTAGACCCTGATATTGATGCGATCCAGCCCTCTGAAATGTCTTTATAATATACAGCGCTAGACCCTGATATTGATGCGATCCAGCTCTCTGAAATGTATTTATAATATACAGCACTAGACCCTGATATTGATGAGATCCAGCCCTCTGAAATGTCTTTATAATATATAGCACTAGACCCTGATATTGATGCGATCCAGCCCTCTGAAATGTCTTTATAATATACAGCACTAGACCCTGATATTGATGCGATCCAGCCCTCTGAAATGTCTTTATAATATACAGCGCTAGACCCTGATATTGATGCGATCCAGCCCTCTGAAATGTCTTTATAATATACAGCGCTAGACCCTGATATTGATGCGATCCAGCCCTCTGAAATGTCTTTATAATATACAGCACTAGACCCTGATATCGATGCGATCCAGCCCTCTCAAATGTCTTTATAATATACAGCACTAGACCCTGATATCGATGCGATCCAGCCCTCTGAAATGTCTTTATAATATACAGCACTAGACCCTGATATCGATGCGATCCAGCCCTCTCAAATGTCTTTATAATATACAGCACTAGACCCTGATATCGATGCGATCCAGCCCTCTGAAATGTCTTTATAATATACAGCGCTAGACCCTGATATCGATGCGATCCAGCCCTCTGAAATGTCTTTATAATATACAGCACTAGACCCTGATATTGATGCGATCCAGCCCTCTGAAATGTCTTTATAATATACAGCGCTAGACCCTGATATTGATGCGATCCAGCCCTCTGAAATGTCTTTATAATATACAGCACTAGACCCTGATATTGATGCGATCCAGTCCTCTGAAATGTCTTTATAATATACAGCACTAGACCCTGATATCGATGCGATCCAGCCCTCTGAAATGTCTTTATAATATACAGCACTAGACCCTGATATTGATGCGATCCAGCCCTCTGAAATGTCTTTATAATATACAGCACTAGACCCTGATATTGATGCGATCCAGCCCTCTGAAATGTCTTTATAATATACAGCGCTAGACCCTGATATTGATGCGATCCAGCCCTCTGAAATGTCTTTATAATATACAGCGCTAGACCCTGATATTGATCCGATCCAGCCCTCTCAAATGTCTTTGTCTTTCTTCAGAAACCCCTTCTGATTCCGACCACAAAAAGAAAAAGAAGAAAAAGGACGACGATCCCGACAGGAAAAAGAAAAAAAAAGAAAAAAAGAAAAAAAAGGTGAGAGGAAGAGAAAAAAAATAAAATAAAATAATAATAATAATTTAGCAATGCTGGCAGGACCGCACTGTATAACACTGATACACAACCCTGCACAGAACCACAGCAATGCTGGCAGGACCGCACTGTATAACACTGATACACAACCCTGCACAGAACCACAGCAATGCTGGCAGGACCGCACTGTATAACACTGATACACAACCCTGCACAGAACCACAGCAATGCTGGCAGGACCACACTGTATAACACTGATACACAACCCTGCACAGAACCACAGCAATGCTGGCAGGACCGCACTGTATAACACTGATACACAACCCTGCGCAGAACCACAGCAATGCTGGCAGGACCGCACTGTATAACACTGATACACAACCCTGCGCAGAACCACAGCAATGCTGGCAGGACCGCACTGTATAACACTGATACACAACCCTGCGCAGAACCACAGCAATGCTGGCAGGACCGCACTGTATAACACTGATACACAACCCTGCACAGAACCACAGCAATGCTGGCAGGACCGCACTGTATAACACTGATACACAACCCTGCACAGAACCACAGCAATGCTGGCAGGACCGCACTGTATAACAGTGATACACAACCCTGCACAGAACCACAGCAATGCTGGCAGGACCGCACTGTATAACACTGATACACAACCCTGCACAGAACCACAGCAATGCTGGCAGGACCGCACTGTATAACACTGATACACAACCCTGCGCAGAACCACAGCAATGCTGGCAGGACCGCACTGTATAACACTGATACACAACCCTGCACAGAACCACAGCAATGCTGGCAGGACCGCACTGTATAACACTGATACACAACCCTGCACAGAACCACAGCAATGCTGGCAGGACCGCACTGTATAACACTGATACACAGCCCTGCACAGAACCACAGCAATGCTGGCAGGACCGCACTGTATAACACTGATACACAACCCTGCACAGAACCACAGGAGAGTATGTGATTCGTTATTTTATTTAATTTGTTTTTTACTCTCACAGAATCGTCACAGCCCCGATCATCTAGGCATGACCAGCTCTCAGCCCAACAGCAGCAGCAGCAGTTTGAGATGAAGTCTGAAACCGTTTTGATTTCATCACAAAAGGACGCCCGACGTCAATCCCCCTCAATGACCATCTTTAAAATCCATTCTCTCACCTCTTATTAACTTTATTAACATGATCACTGCTCCCTCCCTTTAAAGGAGCGCTGACCATCTTTAAAATCCATTCTCTCACCTCTTATTAGCTTTATTAACATGATCACCGGCCCCTCCCTTTAAAGGCGCGCTGACCATCTTTAAAATCCATTCTCTCACCTCTTATTAGCTTTATTAACATGATCACCGGCCCCTCTCTTTTTATCAAGCCTATTTGGGGGTGGGTGGGGGGGGGGGGTCATCTCTCTTTCATTCCTCCCCGAGCTCTCGATTTCTCAACTGGTCTAATTATTTGATCAACTGGACAAATTAAACCCTTCTCTCTTTCCAGGCCTCAAAGTGTTTCACAGGTCTCGAATCAAGTGGCAATTTTGTTTCCAGAGACTTTGAAAAACCAAAAAATACTAATTTGCTTTTTATAATTTGTTCTCGGCTCCTTAAAAAGTTGCAGGGTTCGAGTTGCTGATAAAACGTTCACGGCCGACTCAATCTGCAACCGTTTCGGAGCTGAAAACGATAAAAAAACGTCTAATTTTAAAAGCGGATGATCAGTTCAATTCGGGGTCTGGTTCAGTAAATCGAGAGCTCAGTTAGAATAAGCACACACACACACGGGGGGTCGGGGAAGCACCACGCTGCATCCTGGTCACTCCCGTCGGAGTGAGCTTGACCTACAGCGCAGCAGGAAGTGATGCGGTTCCGGGAACGTTTCCTCTTCTCTAGGTTTTGTCTTTTGAATCGGGCTGCTGGTTCTGCGCTGCAGTGTCAAAGACAGGACGGGTCGTTCGTACTTCATCAGAAACGAGGACTTCAGTCTGACCTCAGACTTCTTACTGCGTGAAACACGACCAGCAGACCAGCGAGGGAACGACCGCTTCGGAGAGCTAGCGGGGTTGAATTTTAAAATAAAGTGTTTAAATAAACAAACCTGCTTTCAAAGTGAGTGACTGTTTCTGTGGTTAATAATAATTAATAATAATAATAATAATAATTATTATTATTATTTATTTCTTAGCAGACGCCCTTATCCAGGGCGACTTACAATCGTAAGCAAATACATTTCAAGAATCACAGTGCAAGTATTAATACAATTAAGAGCAAGATAAATACAATGACTTTGGTTCTAGCAAGTACAAGAATATGACAAAATACGATTCAGTAACGGAGCAGATAAGTGATGGTGAATAATAATAAGTGGTAAGGAAGGTGGTTTGTAGCAGTATTTGAATTTTTCTTTTTCATGTTTCTGTGGTGTTTTCTTTATATGTTATTATTATTATTTATTTCTTAGCAGACGCCCTTATCCAGGACGACTTACAATTGTCACAAGATATCACATTATTTTTTACATACAATTCCCCATTTATATAGTTGGGTTTTTACTGGAGCAATCTAGGTAAAGTACCTTGCTCAAGGGTACAGCAGCAGTGTCCCCCACCTGGGATTGAACCCACGACCCTCCGGTCAAGAGTCCAGAGCCCTGACCGCTACTCCACACTGCTGCCCCTATTATATATATATATATATATATATATAATATATGAAAATATATATATCTAAAGAAACATTGTATTACTTGTAACACTTGAAATGTATTTGCTTACGATTGTAAGTCGCCGTGGATAAGGGCGTCTGCTAAGAAAGAAATAATAATAATAACACATTTATTTTCTAAAAAAAATAAGGTGTATAAATGATGGACATTGACAAAATGTTTTTCTTTTTAAATCGCTTGATCCTTCATCCCTGACCATGACCCATGGCAGCAGTGTGGAGTAGTGGTTAGGGCTCTGGACTCTTGAACGGAGGGTCGTGAGTTCAATCCCAGGTGGGGGACACTGCTACTGTACCCTTGAGCAAGGTACTTTACCTAGATTGCTCCAGTAAAAACCCAACTGTATAAATGGGGAATTGTATGTAAAAATAATGTGATATCTTGTAACAATTGTAAGTCGCCCTGGATAAGGACGTCTGCCAAGAAATAAATAATAATAATAAATAATAATAATAATAATAATAATAATGACCCGCTTGAGTGACTGAAGCACTTAATTACCTAATTAGCGAGACGGTTGATCGGACCCTGGATAGGGATTAATTTCAGCTGTTGAATTGCAAGCTTCAATAAAAGCAATAGAGGAAAATCACAGATAAACCCCCGACACGCCGCGTCTGTCGAGAGAGCGGCTCCTTCGTGCGATCGGCGTGCTGGAGGCTGGACGAGGGCAGCGTGCCGCAGCTCGCCGTCTTGGGGGCTCACAGCCAGCGATTTCAAACCTGGAGAGACGGTATAACCAGACATACTCTGTCAAGGACAGCGCCACCAACTGGGAGACCAAGACTCACAACACCTGCCCGAGATCCACAGATCATTCTGCAGCATCTTCGTGTCTCAATTGTTAATCAGATATAAGTGATAAGTTTCTTTTGATGCTCAAATAGAAGTGATACGTTTCTTTTGATGCTCAGTATATAAATAATTGAATTAAATTGTGTTTTTTTTTGTTTTTTTCTCTGTGTAATTTTAAATACAGAATCATATCCTGTGATGAAATCTGGAGGGCTGGGGTGGCACAGACTGACAGTCAGTGGACTAATACAGAATCTTTTAAAAGTTGTCGTTTTCAGGTTTTTTGTGTGTGTGTATATATATATATATATATATATATATATATATATATATATATTGTTGGAAAGAAAAAGAAAAATACAAATATTTGAATCAAATTGTAAGTAGTTTATTTTCTGATCTGTGTAACATTATTTCAGAGGCTGGCTGGTCCAGTGGTTTAAGAAAGGGTCTCGATACCAGAAGCTTCAAATCCCAGCTCAGCCACCAACTCCCTATGTGAGCAAGTCACTGAACCTCCTTGTGCTCCGTCCTTCGGATGAGATGTCAAACAAACAAGCTCCTATAGGAAGTGACTCTGCAGCAGCCACTGACTCCCTGTGTGTGTGTGACCCTGAGCAAGTCACTGAACCTCCTTGTGCTCCGTCCTTCGGATGAGACGTCAAACAAACGAGCTCCTATAGGAAGTGACTCTGCAGCAGCCACTGACTCCCTGTGTGTGTGTGACCCTGAGCAAGTCACTGAACCTCCTTGTGCTCCGTCCTTCAGGATGAGACGTCAAACAAACGAGCTCCTATTGGAAGTGACTCTGCAGCAGCCACTGACTCCCTGTGTGTGTGTGACCCTGAGCAAGTCACTGAACCTCCTTGTGCTCCGTCCTTCGGATGAGACGTCAAACAAACGAGCTCCTATAGGAAGTGACTCTGCAGCAGCCACTGACTCCCTGTGTGTGTGTGACCCTGAGCAAGTCACTGAACCTCCTTGTGCTCCGTCCTTCAGGATGAGACGTCAAACAAACGAGCTCCTATTGGAAGTGACTCTGCAGCAGCCACTGACTCCCTGTGTGTGTGTGTGACCCAGAGCAAGTCACTGAACCTCCTTGTGCTCCGTCCTTCAGGATGAGACGTCAAACAAACGAGCTCCTATTGGAAGTGACTCTGCAGCAGCCACTGACTCCCTGTGTGTGTGTGTGACCCTGAGCAAGTCACTGAACCTCCTTGTGCTCCGTCCTTCAGGATGAGACGTCAAACAAACGAGCTCCTATTGGAAGTGGCTCTGCAGCAGCCACTGACTCCCTGTGTGTGTGTGTGACCCTGAGCAAGTCACTGAACCTCCTTGTGCTCCGTCCTTCAAGATGAGACGTCAAACAAACGAGCTCCTATTGGAAGTGACTCTGCAGCAGCCACTGACTCCCTGTGTGTGTGTGACCCTGAGCAAGTCACTGAACCTCCTTGTGCTCCGTCCTTCAGGATGAGACGTCAAACAAACGAGCTCCTATTGGAAGTGACTCTGCAGCAGCCACTGACTCCCTGTGTGTGTGTGACCCTGAGCAAGTCACTGAACCTCCTTGTGCTCCGTCCTTCAGGATGAGACGTCAAACAAACAAGCTCCTATTGGAAGTGACTCTGCAGCAGCCACTGACTCCCTGTGTGTGTGTGTGACCCTGAGCAAGTCACTGAACCTCCTTGTGCTCCGTCCTTCAGGATGAGACGTCAAACAAACGAGCTCCTATTGGAAGTGACTCTGCAGCAGCCACTGACTCCCTGTGTGTGTGTGTGTGACCCAGAGCAAGTCACTGAACCTCCTTGTGCTCCGTCCTTCAGGATGAGACGTCAAACAAACGAGCTCCTATTGGAAGTGACTCTGCAGCAGCCACTGACTCCCTGTGTGTGTGTGTGACCCTGAGCAAGTCACTGAACCTCCTTGTGCTCCGTCCTTCAGGATGAGACGTCAAACAAACGAGCTCCTATTGGAAGTGACTCTGCAGCAGCAGCAGCAGTTGTTGATGATGCAGAGTTCACCCCCCTAGTCTCTGTAAGTCGCTTTGGATAAAAGCGTCTGCTGAATGACTCTCAATAGAATATTTCTCAATAGAAACTTCCCCATTCAGCTCAGTTACTTCACAGCAGACGGGCGGTGAAAAAGCAGAGCATGCAAAAAAAAGCTGGTAAATGCAAAACAGAAAGCCAAAAAGAAACACGAAGGAGAAACAGGAGTAAGAACATAAGAAAGTTTACAAACGAGAGGAGGCCATTCGGCCCATCTTGCTCGTTTGTTTGTTAGTAGCTTATTGATCCCAGAATCTCATCAAGCAGCTTCTTGAAGGATCCCAGGGTGTCAGCTTCAACAACATTACTGGGGAGTTGGTTCCAGACCCTCACAATTCTCTGTGTAAAAAAGTGCCTCCTATTTTCTGTTCTGAATGCCCCTTTATCTAATCTCCATTTGTGACCCCTGGTCCTTGTTTCTTTTTTCAGGTCCCCTGGGTCGACATTGTCTATATCTTTTAGGATTTTGAATGTTTTAATCAGATCGCCGCGTAGTCTTCTTTGTTCAAGACTGAACAGATTCAATTCTTTTAGCCTGTCTGCATACAACATGCCTTTTAAACCCGGGATAATTCTGGTCGCTCTTCTTTGCACTCTTTCTAGAGCAGCAATATCCTTTTTGTAACGAGGTGACCAGAACTGAACACAATATTCGTTGTCCTCCGACGCTGTAGCTCTGAGGCGGCTGCACGGTGAGTCTGCAGCGTCTAAAGAAGCGGGCGGCTGACGGCACACGCTTCGGAGGACAGGGGGTGTTCATCTTCACCCCTCCCGAGTCAGCGCAGGGGGGTGGTAGCAGCGAGCTGAGCTGAGCTTAAAAATATTTGGCGACCACTAAATTTATATAAAAAAATTTTTAAAAAAGTTTGTTCCTCCTTTGAAATGATGAGAAAGTTTAGAAAGTGCTTCCTTTGGTACAAAATTAACTGTAGAGTTAACTTTGACACGTCATGGAGTTCCTCTTTATCCAGGGAGGTTGTTATACAAAGCTGTGATTTCCGTTCTGTTCAAGTGCTGGTCAGAGCTGCTGCTGTATCTGAGTGCAGTTCTGCTTGGGGTGTCTGTGCTGCTGCTTCTGACACACCGGAGCACTGCTGTGCGGCTGGACAGAATGGAGCGAGGGCTACTGGTTTCACTGGTTATACTGGTCTGCTCTAGCAGGGGTGAGTACAGGGCACTGGGAGGGAGCGGGTATTCTTGTATATTCTCAGTTGGAGTGGTTTACTCAAAGATTCACTGAGCTTTCACCGCAGGGTGATGTCTGAGCCTCTTGAGAATTATTTATATTGTAAAAAGTAACGACTTTATTGTCATCTACCGAGAGCCTCGATCAATAAGTTTAAAATGTTTTATTTTTATTTTTGGATTGAATCAAGTTTTAAGCTTCTGTTTTGCTCTCTGAAATGTATTTCCTATTTCCTCTCCTCTCTCTCTCTCTAGGGGTGTCTCTAACCATTATAACTCAGGACCCGGGCTCTGTGACTGGCACAGAGGAGGGAGAGGTCACTGTACCCTGCAGTGTGACAGGGGGTCCTGCAGGACAAGTGAGATGGTACAGGGACACTGGCAGCGGCAGACAGTATCTCTACTCTGCAGCCCCTCCGCCCAATGAGAGAAACGACCCCCGTGTGTCTGTTGTACATCAAAACCACGCCACAGATCTCTCCATTCGAATTGTGAACCTGATCCTGAGTGACTCAGGAATGTATTACTGTGAGAAATATGGAGGGATTGATGTGACCCTCATTGCTAGAGGCTCAGGGAGCAGGCTGAGTGTGCAAGGTGAGTGTGTGGCTCTCTGATCACTTCTAGTATCTTTGCTGCGGCTCCTGTAGCGCACAGACATGTCAGGTGATTCTGGTCCAGCTGAATCTACAGCAGGCATTGGCTATGTTTCCATTGCAGTGGATTTATTCGCTAAAAGTTTACGGATTAAAAAAAAATATGCGACAAGCTCAATGGAAATGGGTATAATTCGCAAAAACGTGTACATTTATTCAAACTTTTTAAATCCCTAGACCTTAGGGTTTTAGGAAAGTCGATATTTTCAGAAAATGCGAATTAAGCTGCCTTAATGCACATAACTTTAAATGGAAACAATTTTATTTGCATAAAATAAGCGAATCCCCCAAAGTGCACTGCAGCTCCTAAGGAAGTTCCTTACTGGGAGACAAAAAATGGTGACTAACAGTAACAGGTGCAACTGGGAGACTGCATATTCTGCACAGCTAGCCAGCTTATACAGAGCGATAGCGATTCTCTATTCTGGGAGACTGCATATTCTGCACAGCTAGCCAGCTTATACAGAGCGATAGCGATTCTCTATTCTGGGAGACTGCATATTCTGCACAGCTAGCCAGCTTATACAGAGCGATAGCGATTCTCTATTCTGGGAGACTGCATATTCTGCACAGCTAGCCAGTTTATACAGAGCGATAGCGATTCTCTATTCTGGGAGACTGCATATTCTGCACAGCTAGCCAGCTTATACAGAGCGATAGCGATTCTCTATTCTAGGAGACTGCATATTCTGCACAGCTAGCCAGCTTATACAGAGCGATAGCGATTCTCTATTCTGGGAGACTGCATATTCTGCACAGCTAGCCAGCTTATACAGAGTGATAGCGATTCTCTATTCTGGGAGACTGCATATTATGCACAGCTAGCCAGCTTATACAGAGTGATAGCGATTCTCTATTCTGGGAGACTGCATATTCTGCACAGCTAGCCAGCTTATACAGAGCGACAGCGATTCTCTATTCTGGGAGACTGCATATTCTGCACAGCTAGCCAGCTTATACAGAGCGATAGCGATTCTCTATTCTGGGAGACTGCATATTCTGCACAGCTAGCCAGCTTATACAGAGCGATAATGATTCTCTATTCTGGGAGACTGCATATTCTGCACAGCTAGCCAGCTTATACAGAGCCATAGCGATTCTCTATTCTGTTGGTTTAGGTGATCTTGGGTTGAACTGTTCTGGAGCAATATACGGGTCAAGTTTAGTGCACAGTTCGAACACGTGCGCAGTGGCTTTAATTCTCCAGTTTGAACAGAATAATGTAACCTGTTTTAATATCTGTACGTCACACGTCGTGAACACCAATCTTTCCTGTACAAATACATTCCTTGCTTTTATGGCATGAATTTTATTAATATAAAAATGACTCTGATAAACTCATGCATTTTAATGAATACCTTATTGTAAATATATAAATGAAATTCAGTAATAAATGTAATTAATTACAAAGAAAATTCAGTACATGTACCATGTATCGCATTCTGACTTTCCCCCTTTTTCTTTAGAAGTACAGTGACATCAAACATTAGCCTGCATAAAACAAAGTTTGAAACCCCCTTCGTAATGCTTGATTTTACACAAACTGAAACAACTGCTCTATATACGACTGTATATAACAATCAGTCAGACGCTTAACTTCGTGTTTATTCCGTTTATTAATAAATAAACAATAAGAGGGAAAAGAAAGAAAAACATAAAATGAAAAGTGTGTGCTTATTAAACGTTTAACATTTCCCATAAATTACAAGAAAAGGTGAAAATGCTCCTGTAATTCATGAGATAATAGTAGGCTACCCTTATATAGGCTATAACCAAAATATCAGTTAATTAAGATTCTTATGGGGTAAACACATCAAGCTGTAGCTAGCCTAACGCACTGAATCTTACAATACAAAAAGTATAGTGTTCAAGTACACCGGTCAAATATTATGGTTAGATTTCACTATGTAACACAATTTTTGTTCCTGGGTAGTAAGTGTTATTTCCTAATTGCTTATGCCTCAAAAGTATAGAAAATGGCTATTATTCCCCACAAACTTTGCTTTTGTGACCAGGACAGTGATATTTTGAAATTTACCTATTTCCAATGAGAAAACGGGCGAATTTGTGTCTTTTCGTTCACATAAAGTCAGAAAAAAACAACATATGAATCCAAATTAACATGTATTTATACTAAAGTAATACAAAAATGACTACAAAAGATTTAGAAGTGAGTAGTTTTTCGAAATTTACAATTATACTGTAAATCACTTTCACGAATCAGCCCCCAAATGTAGTCTCCCATCATGTTCTCGTTATACTGTCCTTGGTAGCGGCGTTCAAAGTCCAGCATATCCTGGTGGAAGCGCTCGCCTTGCTCCTCCAAGTACGCTCCCATGTTCTCCTTGAATTTATCAAGATGAGCATCAAGGATATGGACTTTGAGGGACATCCTACAGCCCATTGTGCCGTAGTTCTTCACCAGAGTCTCAACCAGCTCCACATAGTTTTCGGCCTTGTGATTGCCCAGGAAGCCCCGAACCACTGCGACAAAGCTGTTCCAAGCCGCTTTCTCCTTACTAGTGAGCTTCTTGGGGAATTCATTGCACTCCAGGATCTTCTTTATCTGTGGTCCGACGAAGACACCGGCTTTGACCTTTGCCTCAGACAGCTTAGGGAAGAAGTCTTGAAGGTACTTGAAGGCTGCCGACTCCTTATCTAGAGCTCTGACAAATTGTTTCATAAGGCCCAATTTGATGTGCAGTGGTGGTATCAGCACCTTCCGGGGGTCCACCAGTGGCTCCCACTTGACGTTGTTCCTCCCCACAGAGAACTCAGTCCGCTGTGGCCAGTCCCGCCTGTGGTAGTGCGCCTTGGTGTCCCTGCTGTCCCAAAGGCAAAGATAGCAGGGAAACTTGGTAAAACCGCCTTGGAGACCCATCAGGAATGCCACAATTTTGAAGTCTCCTATGACCTCCCAGCCGTACTCATCATACTTGAAGGCGTCCAGCAAGGTCTTCCTCTTTGAGGTGCACCGAGTGAGCCAGGGGAAGAGACGGGTACTTGTTACCATTATGGAGCAGCACTGCTTTGAGGTTCCTGGATGAGCTGTCAATGAAGAGGCGCCATTCATTCTGGTTACAGGTGATTCCGATTGCCTCGAACAGACTGGTCACATTGTGGCAGAAGCAGAGCCCATCTTGACGGGTGAAGAAGCTGGAAAAAGGTTGGTGACGCTTCTTCTGATCTGCGACTTGCACACTTTCATCCAACAAGTTCCACTGCTTGAGCCTAGACGTCAAAAGCTCGGCATTGGACTTGGTGAGACCAAGATCTCTAATCAAGTCGTTGAGGTCTTTTTGGTTGGGGTAGTATGGGTTTCTCTCCTCAGCTCCACCTCTGAAATTGTCATCTGGATCTACAACGTCTTCCTCACTCTCTGACTTGCTGCTCTCTTGTAAAGACGGCTGCTCTCTCTCCGGAGGAGTGGGTATGGGGAGCTCATGGCAGTGTGGCACCGGGGCGATGGATGAAGGAAGGTCCGGATACGTGATAGCAGGTGCATTCTTGCCAGTCCGACGTTTGGAAGGGTCCACCATGCAGAAGTAGCAGTTGCTTGAGTGGTCAGTGGGTTCCCGCCAAATTCTTGGGATAGCAAACTTCATGGCTCTCTTTTCCCCTTTGTACCATCCTACAAAAATACATTTATTTCACCCATGACTAATGTGTAAGAGATTCTCGCAACATTTTTCATATATGATATATTTTTTCAATAACATTGAAAATTGTAAAACATTTTAAAATTAAAAACTTTTACAATTTTAAAAATGTTAACAAATTTTATAACATAAAATTCCGAGCAACAATTGTCCATCTTACCTTCCAGAGTTTTTTTGCAGTGCTCGCAGGTGAAATGAGGTGCCCAGGGTTTGTCTTGATCCCCGACAGGCATGCCGAAATATGCCTTGTAGGCCTCACACATCTTAGCAGATGCTTCCACAGCGCTGTTAATCATTTACTGTGGAGATTAGTCTCAGATCTCCACTGTAGACTGTATTAAACAAAACGGCTGTTTTGAATATGACCCCTAACCCTCTCCACCTTCTCCTCTCCTCTCTCATCTCCCTGTTCCTTCTCTCTCCAGCAATCCCTGCACTCATTATAACTCAGGACCCAGACTCTGTGACTGGCACAGAGGAAGGAGAGGTCACTGTACCCTGCACTGTGACAGGGGGTCCTGCAGGACCAGTGAGATGGTACAGGGACACTGGCAGCGGCAGACAGTATCTCTACTCTACATCCCCCCCTCTGCCCAATGAGAGAAACGACCCCCGTGTGTCTCAAGTACATCAATATCACCCCACAGATCTCTCCATTCGAATTGTGAGGCTGACCCTGCGTGACTCAGGAAGGTATCACTGTGACAAATACAAAGTGTTTGATGGGTCCCTCATTGCTAGCGGCTCAGGGAGCAGGCTGAGTGTGCGAGGTGAGTGTGTGGCTCTCTGATCACTTCTAGTATCCTTCACTCCTAACCCTGCAGAATCACTGATGCGTTACGGACCGCGCTGCCTCAGAATAACATTGAGGCGGCGCTGCTTTGCAATTCTGAATGTACTTGATCTTCAGTTCTGGACGGTTTGCAGTGAGTTTGCAAGTCTGACGCAGTGTGTCACCTCCCTCTTTTTAAACAGGCTTTGGTTCTTTGCTTAAATGCTCTCTTACTGTCCCACAAACGTGTCTCTCTCATGAGTTCCTGTCTGGATGCATTCTTCTCAATAACAGCAGATCAGATCCTATCAGTAAGATTTCAACACTTCCCCCTTTCTCTCTCTCTCTCTCTCTCTCACATTTTTAAACACTTGTTTTATTTTATTGTTCCGCTTTTTGTCTCTTTGCATCTACTTGGCTTCTGTTTTGTTCACTGAAATGGATTTCCTGTTTCCTCTCCTCTCTCTCCAGCGCTGCCTCCACTCATTATAACTCAGGACCCAGACTCTGTGACTGGCACAGAGGAGGGTGAGGTCACTGTACGATGCACCCTGTCCACAGTGGGTCCTCCAGGACCAGTGAGATGGTACAGGGACACTGGCAGCGGCAGACAGTATCTCTACTCTCCATCCCCTCCTCCGCCCAATGAGAGAAACGACCCCCGTGTGTCTCAAGTACATCAACACCACGCCACAGATTTCTCCATTCGAATTGTGAACCTGACCCTGAGTGACTCAGGAATGTATTACTGTGAGAAATACGGAGGGTTTGTTGAGACCCTCATTGCTAGAGGCTCAGGGACCAGGCTGAGTGTGCGAGGTGAAGGTGAGTGTGTGGCTCTCTGATCACAACCCACTCTGGGAGGCTTTTACTGACAGCAAGCATTATAATCAGGGCTTCTGATTCTCTGTGCTTTACCTCCGATTGGAGTTAGAAAAGGTAAATAAAAATATAGTGAGAGTCAATGAGAAGTCCCCACAAATATAGGAATGCAAACGTATGTGTGTGTGTGTGTGTGTGTCTGTGTGTGTGTGTGTATCTGTCTCAGTGATTGTTCACACACTGTCTCCTCCATCTCTCCCTCTCCCCCTCCTCTCTCTCTCTCTCTCTCTCCCTCCCTCTCTCTCTCTCTCCCTCCCTCCCTCTCTCTCTCTCTCTCTCTCTCTCTCTCTCCCCTTCTCTCTCTTTCTCTCTCTCTCTCACTCTCTTCCAGAAGCTCCCTGCAGCTCCAATCTGTTTCTCGTGTCGGTGTTTCTGCTGGTGAAGCTCGCTCTCCTGGCCGCCATCAACGCCTTTCTCTTTGTGCTTCTCAAACTGGAGCAGCGCAGACTGGTGAGAGCTTACAGGGACAGGACTATCAACAGAGACTCCTCATTAAAACAGCAACACACAGTCCCTCAGGATCACTAACTGAACCCCAGCCACACCCCATTAAAACTGTTTCAAAGATGAACCCCACAATCTCTCAGCTAGCTGAACCCCAGCCACACCCCATTAAAACTGTTTCAAACATGAACCCCACAATCTCTCAGCTAGCTGAACCCCAGCCGCGCTCTTCCAAGCTGCACCCAGATATCCTGCCTCTGGGATGTGAAACGATATTTACTGATGTGTTTGTGTTTTGCAGAAGCGTGTGGATGCAGAGTGAGGTGGGGGAGCCCTGCGCTGTGGAGAGGATTCAGCTCTACCTCCGCTACGCTCCCCTGCCTCCAGAGCCCGCTCCTTCTGCACCCTTGCTCCGCAGTGGTGGAATGACCTTCCTACAGATGTCAGGACTGCCCAGTCCCTGACCACCTTCCGGCGCCTCCTTAAGACTCACCTCTTCAAACAGCACCTGTAGATCTCCTCTGTTTGTATCCTGGGACACTATCACCCTTCATTCAAATGTGCTTTATTTTGCTCTTATCTGCCCCCTATTTTACTGCATTTAATCCTGTACTTCAGAATACTGTAATCTGCCAAGTGTTTAACCTGTAGTACTTTGTATTTAATCACATCCTGATGTAACTATCACTATTTAATCATATCCTGATGTAACTATCACTATTATCTGCTGTATTATTGAATTTTGGTTTGTCACACTTGTACTTTGCTTGAACAAAAGTTATTGTATTTCTTGCTCTTATTGTATTACTTGTATTGTAACACTTGAAATGTATTTGCTTACGATTGTAAGTCGCCCTGGATAAGGGCGCCTGCTAAGAAATAAATAATAATAATAATAATAATAATTCACAGCAGAGCTGGCTGGGGCCTCTTGTTATATTGGACATCTTAAAGCTCTGCTCTAAATGCTGAGAATGCTGAAGCAGACAGTGGACTTGACTGGAGAGTCTGCGAGTCAATAGAGATGCTCTGCACTGCTTGATCTGCCTGCTGATAAGGGGAGGAGAGGAAAGAGGAGGGGAGAGGAGAGGAGAAGGGGAGGAGAGGAAAGAGAGGACGGGAGAGAGAGAGAGAGGAGGGGAGAAGAGAGAGGGAGAGAGGAGAGGAGAAGGGGAGAGAGGAGAGGGGTGACAGAGTGAGAGGAGGGAGAGAGGAGAGGAGATGGGAGGAGGAGAGGAGAAGGGGAGAGAGAGGAGAGGAAAGAGGAGGGGAGGTAGGGGAGGGAGGTAGGAGAGGAGAGGAGGGAGGATTTACTTTTTGATACCCTTGTTAAACATTTCTTTCTTAATTTTTTTGAAATAAAACAGTTTTCAGCACCAGTGCCTCTGTGTGTGTTTGTGTGAGAGACAGCGTGTGTGTGTGTCAGTGCCTCTGTGTGTATTTGTGTGAGAGACAGCGTGTGTGTGTGTCAGTGCTTCTGTGTGTATTTGTGTGAGAGACAGCTTGTGTGTGTCAATGCTGTCACAGGAGTGTTATTAACTTTTCAAATCCATTCAATAATATATTCTTATCATTCTGGAATCATTTTAAACACAGTGCGGTTTACAGACAGTGCTGATAATAATAACACTGCTAGAATACAATATGAACCAGAAGGCAACAAGTTAGGATCACAGCGAGTTCGATCTACAGTGACAGATTAGCAGTGCAATAGTGCAAGGATAGCGCATCAGCTGAGGATCCAGTGACGAGGTGCTGAGGTCAGGAGAGTCCAGTGCAGAGCAGGAGGGGCGGATTAAGAACTGTAATCACATTTCAAGCAGTGAAAGACGTCCTGTAAATGTTGTGATCACAAACCGCCCCCTGCTGGCTAACATAACGAATCACAAGCACTATACTTCTTTATTTTAATACTATTCAAATTCTGCAGTACAATATTCAGTTAATGTACGAACGTAGAGTAAACATGCTATGAATAGGCACATACATACTCTATATAAATACACACATTCATTTTAATATAGTTAGATTCATGGCGTAGACTGAGGAATATTACTGGATCTGAACCCCACAGAAAGCGCGTTGATTAAACCTATCCAGTGGGTGGCATCAATGAGCCTTCAGAGAGGGGGCTTGGTCACGTGTCGTGCCTCATGACACGCAGGAGAGTCGGAGATCATTCGCATCTGTCTCTTTCCTTCTCAAAGTCTGTCAGCAATTTTAACTGCCAGTGGACCGATCCACGATTTGGCCATTGTTACTTTTAAAAGCGTTATTTCTTGTTCATATTTTTTTTTTCTTCCAGATATTGTTGATTTGTTTAATTAAATAATAAACAATACAATAAGATTAGATTTGATCTTGACTTGAAATCTTCGTGGTGATGTAATGTAGTTTTGTTTCCACTAGATGCTGCTCTCTTATCAACGACGGAGAGTATTTATTTATTTTATTTATTATTATTATTATTTTAATCTATAGCTCTGGACAGGCATTTTGCATCACCTAGAATTCTAGGATTGAGACATAATAAAAAAATAAAAATAGTACTGAAAAACTATATGAGCATAATTTAGATCTTTTATTTAACATTGTGTAATCGAAGAAACTACAAAATGATATCGCAAAAAAAAAAAGTCTACAGGAAGCCATCACAGTAGTAATAATATTTCATGTAAGATTTTGAAAATGTCACATTTTTACTATGTCAGTTTTTCGGTTAAGTATATGGAAAACTACAAAGTGGTGTGTAATTCAATATGTTAAGGTAACATTGTTCAGCAGCTTTCACTCGACCTTATGAAGCAGAATTAGTTCTACAGGGTGATGAAGATGCAAAAACGTTTGTCCATAGCTGTGTATTAACGTACAAACAGCACCATGCTTTCTGTGTCTCGTTACCTGACATCTCCACTGACGTGAATCGATATCAGGAGTCCGTCTCCCTCACCTGCCGTGCGTGTGGCTTCTACCCAGAGAGGGTCAGTGTGTCCTGGGTCCAGCAGGGCGGCGCTGTGGAGCCTGCTGCAGAGAGGGGAGAGAATGCGGAGAATGAGGACGGGACCTTCAGTAGAAATAGTGTGCTGAATGTCACTGTCACTCAGGAGCTGAGTGGAGCCACAGTGAGCTGCAGGGTTCAGATAGAAGGACTGGCAGAGCCTGCTCACAAGGAACACACGCTGTGATAGTGAGTGACCGACTACCTAATCATGGCAAGGAAAGACATGTTGTGCGCATTGCGTGTCAGTGACAAGGTAGGACAGCTACAGGGTGTGAGAGCGTGTGTGTGTGTGTCTCAGAGTGTGCACGCAAGCGTGTTTGTCTGCGTGTATCTGTGTAATCCTTCACGCAATCTCCTTTCTCTCTGTTCTCTACAGCCTGGTTCTTGAGGCAGTGAGTCTCCTGGCCTCCTTTTTCACTTTGGGCTTCTCAAAACGGAGCAGCACAGACTGGGGACAGACTGACTGACTGAACTACAGTACAGCAACACCCCAGAGCACTAAAAAAAAAGGACGCTTCACTCTAGTCACCTGCTGTCACTGTTTTCCACGTAATATTGTGTTTTGTTCTGATAATGGTATACCCCAGTCACCCCTCCAAAAAGTGACCCAGTCTGTTTCCAGGGCAACTCCCCCGACTTATTCTGCAAATAAATTATGTCCATAAGTTTACAAAGGGATATCTAAATATTTTGATATTTAGAAAAAAAACATGCATTAAAGGGTTAACAGAACACCCCCCCCCCCCCACACACATCCCTACCCCTACCCCATCCCATAATACACCACTGTTTCCATCTTTCATCTGTGTTCTCTTTACATTTCAGACCGTTTTACTTCAGCGGAAGATATTTTGGTTCTTTGTTGGTATTTTCTACTTCTGCTTCAGTTTGATAATTATTTCTTATCTAATTGCCTGAATTACATGTGAGATTGTTAAAATACTTCCAGTTCAAATATTTATTTTGTTTGGCATTTATTATTATTATTATTATTATTATTATTATTATTATTGTTATTATATTAATAATGATGTATTTATACTATTAAATACATACCTGAAAAACAGTAGTTAGTTAGGAAATGCAGACAATATAAAAACTAACCTCGTATGTGGCGTCAGCGGGACCCGCACGGTTAGTGAAGCCACTTTGAATATCGCAGCTCAGCGGCCCCAGATATTATTATTATTTGTTTATTTATCAGACGCCTGTATCCAAGGCGACTTACAGAGACTAGGGTGTGTGAACTATGCATCAGCTGCAGAGTCACTTACAACTACGCCTCACCCGAAAGACGGAGCACAAGGAGGTGAAGTGACTTGCTCAGGGTCACACAATGAGTCAGTGGCTGAGGTGGGATTTGAACCGGGGACCTCCTGGTTACAAGCCCGTTTCTTTAACCACTGGACCACACAGCCGCCTATACTAACATACATTGTATTTTATTGTATTTACTGTATTTATTTTTTTAACGGGGGGGGGGGGGGGGGTGGGGGGGGGGGTTCGGAGACTGGTGGACTCAGAACCACAATATCAAAATATGTGTTGTATTTTATAAGATATTTATATACTTATGTAAACGACATTAACGTAACAATAATGATAAAAAAACAGATAAAAATAAAGATTTAGCTCCAGTAACTTGAAATAAATAATACAGTTGAAATAAGGAATACACACGGTAATTATTATTATTATTATTATTATTATTATTATTAATAATAATAATAATAATAATAATAATAATAATAATAATAATAATAATAATAATAATAATATGACATACCGTTTTTTGAAGTTTAAACATGACACATGCACTAACACGCCTCGTAATTCGCACTAATGTAAAGCAGTATCCGATGAAACAATTATTGTTTATTTTATTTTTTTAAATTTTTTTTAATACATTATGTTAAGAAAATAGTGAATACTTACTCCTGGTACCCTCGGAAATGGTGCAGCGTTTTGATTAAAATGAATGTAATTTTAGCGGAATATAACAATAAATAAATAAATAAATAAATAAATAAATAAATAAATAAAAACTCTCCTCTGTTTTCACTCGACGACGACGATCTCGGTTCGGTTTTTAAAAAATGTCAGTTACTTTTTTTTTTAAATTGTCGCGCGGGCTGGAACGCAAATGTAAGCGCGGTATTTTATAGAGAGCCTCTCATTGGTCAACAGCGGACGTCAATCAATATTCAAACTGGTGGAGCCCGAGCTCGAGCTGCGAGTTTCAACGGCTGAAGCGGCGCTCCCTGAATTTTACAGCTTGGAGTTAAAGATAATAAAACAAAAATGATATTATTAAATATAGTTGTAAATAATATAAGATAAGACAGTATAAATATAAAGTCTCGTTTACAACGGGAGGTTGTGTGAAAAATATGCCATAAATATTAACGGAATATGGTCAAGATTATGACGGGGAATCTGTGGGAAAAAAACGTAAGTTATCAGCTAAGTTTAAAAATATATTTATTATTATTATCGTGTTACAGGTGGCTTAATAGATTTCTTTTTTAAAATATGAATTTAAAAGAAAAATACTTCAGGTTTGAATTTTGTATTTTGATATATTGAGATGACGTTGGGTGACCGTTATTGTGTTTGAATGTAATTTTAAAGTTTAAATATGAATGAAACAAAATGTTATATTCTGGTTTGGTTTATGTTTTTTGGTAAAGTGTGTGGAAATTGATTTCTTATTAAGACAGTTTATTTATTCAGAAGACGTTTTTGTTCCCCGTTCCCTGGCAACGGCGCTCTTTTCCTGACGCATGTTGTTGTGAGGATTGTGATCGGGGCTGACCCGGTGATATTAGGCACTGTTGGCATATTCGCGTTGGCTGCTTGGGGCCACTCGTGTCAAACTGAGTTTCTATAAAAGAGAGACACTAGAAACGGCTTTCGTTTTTAAGACTGGAAACGGAATCGGCTCTCAAACAGCCGGCAGACCCGGTCCGGGGAACACGCTGTTATTAAACTGAGATCGTCTGTCTGTCTGCGCTGGAGCGACTGCAATAAAAATCACATCCTTAGAGCGGGGCTTTTCTCTTGAATTTTGCTTTGGTTTCCTATGAAACTAAAGGGCTATGCTTGTACAGGTCCCCATCAGGGGTCTGTCAGGATGTAACATCTCATACTCTGGTTTGAATGTTGAATTTATTATATAGCGCCCTGTGTGGTTGTTCTGTGTTGCTGTACAATGCTTGGCTTGGCTGCCCTCTTCAGGACAGATTGTGCACATGCGCAGATGTGAGCTTCACCGAGAAACTAGAACGTGTTCTTGTTCTGTAGATTATTATTATTATTATTATTATTATTATTATTATTATTAGTAGTAGTAGTAGTTGTAGAAGTAGTATTATTGTAGTCTGGTTATGGGAGGCTTGTAGTGTTTAAATGTCAATTTAACGTTTAGATACAAATGAAAATGAATTTTGTATTTTGGTAAAGTGTTTGGAAGTTTATTTATTCAGCTTCTTATTCAGAAATAACTTTTTTTTTATTTTTGTTCCCTGGTAAAAACTGTGAAGCAACTAGAAATGAAGAGCAGCTCCTGGACTCGCAGTCAAATAAAAATAATAATAATAAATTAAATTTATAATTAAAGTTCGGGAGGAGGGTCAGACACCAGTCTCCGCGTCACCAAATTGAATCACTCAATTTACTCATAATTAATTCTAATTTAAATTAGAGCTGTGTGTGTGTGAATGGAGGTGCAGGACACACACGTGAGATTCAGGGAGTTAGTTTGCAAGCTCTGTGTGTCTGTGTGTGAATGGAGGAGCAGGACACACAGGTGCAATCTAGCCAGGAGACAAAACAGCATAACAACCTCTATGGTGCACTAAATGATATTAAATATTAAAACTAAATATATGATACTAAATATTAAAACTTCATACAAAGTGTGTTTTTTTTTTTAAAATATATAAATAATAAAACATGAACAGAATCTTGTTGAAATGTGTTTTTTTTTTCTCGTTTTGGTTCTCTGGGTTCGAAACCCGTCTCTCCAGAGGAAGGGGAGTCTTTAGCTGCTGGATTTTTGAGTTCAATCAAATCAAAAAACAGCAGAATGAAGCGGTGAAACCCGACTGTGCTTTTCAAACTACCCCTTACCTGGAAATAACGAACATGGGGCTGCAAGGGTTAACTTGTGTTTTAATAAAACAAAATCAATCAATCAATAAACAAGAACGATGCAATACAGTGAACAAGAGAACACAGCAACACCCCCCCCCCCCCCCCAACAACTGATACTGAAACAGCCAGGATCCACTGCAATATAAGAGAGAACACAGAAATAATGAAACTGAACACATTCAGTGACTAACGTTAACACTAGAAGTCTCTCAGCGTAAATAATGGAAACGTTTGCCATTGAATTTACACTGAAGACGCTGAGAGAGACTTCTAGTGGAAACGTTTGCCATTGAATTCACACTGAAGACGCTGAGAGAGACTTCTAGTGGAAACGTTTGCCATTGAATTTACACTGAAGACGCTGAGAAAGACTTCTAGTGGAAACGTTTGCCATTGAATTTACTCTGAAGACGCCGAGAAAGACTTCTAGTGGAAACGTTTGCCATTGAATTTACACTGAAGACGCTGAGAAAGACTTCTAGTGGAAACGTTTGCCATTGAATTCACACTGAAGACGCTGAGAGAGACTTCTAGTGGAAACGTTTGCCGTTGAATTTACACTGAAAACGCTGAGAGACACTTCTAGTGGAAACGTTTGCCGTTGAAGTTTCTTTTAGTGTTTCTCAACCCAGCGCTGTTGAGGGTTGTAATAGTTCTTGATAACATAGAAAAAAACAAACTTGAACACATGAAAACACAACAATCCAGTCTGCACTCATCGCTGAAGGAGAGATTTCACATCTGCACAGACAGCGTCACCCAGTCCAGGTTTTACTACCAGCTTGATCAGCCCCAGTGTGTCTAGCTAACAAGCTCAGGTGTGCCTTATTATTAAACTCCCAGTGAAACCAGGACCGGATCACACTGCTGTGCAGCAGGAGTCTGATTGCCATCCCTGCAGACAGAAGTTTGATTTGAGTCTCTGGGTGAGCGTGTCAGGGTGGGGGCGTGGTCTGAGCCGGGAGGGGGGCGTGTCCTGGTGTGTGAGCTCATCACTGCGGCCCCGCCCCCTGCTGCTGCATGCTCTTCATCAGCTCCTCGTCCTGCACCGAGAGCTCGGTCAGCTTGCGGCCCATCCTCTCGTGAACATCAAGGTATTTGGAGACGCAGCGGTCCAGGCAGACCGCCTCCCCCTTCGACAGCTCCGCCTCCTTGTAGTGGGGGGGGACGCACTTCCTGTGACACGCGCCCGTCATCCTGCGAGAGAAAGGTGTGAGTAAAGACACTTCTATAATATCACTCAGAGAGAGAGGGAGGGGGAGAGAGGGGAGGGAGTAAAGACACTTCTACAATATCACTCAGAGAGAGAGGGAGGGGGAGAGAGAGAGGGGAGGGAGTAAAGACAGTTCTATAATATCACTCACAGAGGGAGGGGGAGAGAGTAAAGACATTTCTATAATATCACTCACAGAGAGAGAGAGTAGACATTTCTATAATATCACTCAGAGAGAGAGAGAGAGAGGGAAGGGGAGAGAGTAAAGACACTTCTACAATATCACTCACAGAGAGAGGGAGAGAGTAAAGACACTTCTACAATATCACTCACAGAGAGAGGGAGAGAGTAAAGACACTTCTACAATATCACTCACAGAGAGAGGGAGAGAGTAAAGACACTTCTACAATATCACTCACAGAGAGAGTAGACATTTCTATAATATCACTCACAGAGGAGAGAGTAAAGACATTTCTGTAATATCACTCAGAGAGATAGACAGAGTAAAGACACTTCTACAATATCACTCACATTGAGTGAGATAGGGAGGGGGAGAAGGGGAGAGAGGAAAGGAGGGGAGTGAGATTAGAGAAGGGGAGAGAGTGAGAGGAGGGGGAGAGGAGAGGAGATGGGAGAAGGAGAGGAGAGGAAAGAGGAGGGGAGAGAGGGGAGGGAGGAGTAAGTAAAGACACTTCTAAATATCACTTATACAGAGAAGGAGAGCTATTGAGCACGGCATGGGGGGTAGTGTGTGATAAATGAGAATTTTCATGCCCATCCCGGGGGGGGGGGGGCTTGGATAAACGTATCATCTCGCCTCTCGGGTGGGCATTAAATCAATCGATTTGATTTTTATATGTAGCGCCTTTCCTGCAAAACATCTCAAAGCGCCGTACCCAGCTTTACATTAAAAATGACAATACAAAAAACACAATTACATTACAATATAATTAAATCACAACGTTAATAACAAATGCAATGAAACGCCAGCTTGTTTTACGAAACCAAAAATACATAAATAAATGAACCGTCCGTGTATCTGATATTAACCCTTAGCGGAATAACGAACGCTTTAATCGATAGCGACCTCACAAGGGAACGTAAATAACGAAAATGCGCGACAGACTCATACGAGCCGAAAGACATTTAACCTCCGTTATAAACCAATGGAAAAAAATAGTAATTTGTGAAACAATTTTCTATGAAAAACACATTTATTAAATGTTCAAACCTATTTTATTTCAGCTATTTTTTTTTTAAAAAGAAAACACATTTCATGCAGGAAAATGTTAATGCTACTAGCAGCACTAACGCAGACCCCGAATCCTTTAAAATTAATAATATTACTACGACTATAATAAATATTACCGATTGTACATGTCTGACATCATCTCCACTTCTAGTTCCGCCGCCAGCTGTTGCGCCTTCACTGCGTCCATTTCCGAGTTTTTTTTTATGAACTGAATTTGTGTTATTTATTTATTTATTTATTTATTTTTAATATTGAAGTTGTGAAGCTAAACCGGCGGCTTTAACCTTCAGCATCTGCGCTGCACTCACGCGTGTGTCGCGGCGTTCCCTCACTTCCGCTATCAATAAAGTTAGGTTCAATTAAAAAAAAAAACAGGCCAGTCAGCAGCTAGGACAGGACAATGATGTCACAAGTGGGCGGAGTTAGTAAACAGTGACGCCATTTCTGGAGCCCATAGAGCTCTTTCACGGCGAGATCGCAATGCTTGTAACGTATTCACGCTCGCCCTGGCAAAATGTTTCTTTACATAATCAAGCATTAATTCGCACAAATAACAGTCAGTCATTTTAACGCTCTTTTGTACCGTTATTAAAACAATACCAGTATATCCTGGCGCTGCTGCACAGCATCCACGCAATGTATTCAGTACTGAGTGGGCTCCAGAAATGGCGCCTGTAATTGAGTGCCGCGCTGCATCACGGGATTGACTGTCCTATCCTTCTTTATATAGTCCCGGGTCAGCAGCAGCGACTCGCTCCGTGTTGGGAAGGAGCGACGCCCAGCGGCCGGTTGGTGGAACCGCAGCTTAACCACGTACCAGTAACTTCACAGATGGACCGCACGCACGCACGCACGCACGCACAGGCTAACGGACTTTCCAGCGGCTGATTGCGATCAATACATTTAAAATATGAATTTGAATATTGGTGTATTAGAATTATGTTTTTTTTTAAATGTTTTAATTGGAAGTTAAAAATTAGGAGCCTAAACTAGATCAATACTTTCAACACACACACTATCCCCTCTCCCTCCCTCTCTCTCTCCTCCCCAACTCTCCCTCTCTCCCTCTCCTCTCTTCCCCAGTCTCCCCTCTCCTCCCCAACTCTCCCTCTCTCCTCTCTTCCCCAGTCTCCCCTCTCCCTCTCCTCCCCAACTCTCCCTCTCTCTCCTCTCTTCCCCAGTCTCCCCTCTCACTCTCCTCCCCAACTCTCTTTTCTCTTCCCCAGTCTCCCCCCTCTGTCTCTCCTCCCCATCTCTCCTTCTCACTCTCTCTCTCCTGTCCACTCTCCCCATCACTGCCCCAAAGTCATACAAATAATTAGAGACAATTTTTTTAAAAATTAACTCCCAGCTGCTGCTTCTCATTTTGACCAACAGGCAGCGATATCTGGAGCTGCGATCGATTTGAACTCTTTAATTAATTATAATAATAACAACACAGGGCTGGTAATCAGACTCCTATTGCACAGCAGCGTCACCCAGTCCAGGTTTTACTACCAGCTTGATCAGCCCCAGTGTGTCTAGCTAACAAGCTCAGGTGTGTCTGATTATTAAACTCCTAGTGAAACCAGGACTGGATCACACTGCTGTGCTTCGGGAGTCTGATTCCCAGCACTGTAATAAACTCTGCTGCTGGACTCACCCGTGCGTGTGTCGGAGCTCCTCTCTCTCTCTCTCTCTCTATCCCATCACATCCACCTCCTCATCCTCGCTCCCTGCCTCGCTCCTCTCTCCCTCGGACCCACAGCGCCAGGCCAGCGAGCCGCCCAGCGTCCCTGCAGCCAGCCCAGGGCTCCCCCCACCCACCACGTCCACGTCACATCCCTCCCCTTCCTCCTCCTCCTCCTCCTCCTCCTCGTCCTCCCAGCTTCCTGTCGACCCCCGCACGACCCTGCCGGGACAGGAAGCGGAGACGAGCAGCAGTCGCGTTGCCGCGGAAACGTCTCCCCAGGACCGGGGGTCACCCGAAACGGAAAGGCGGCTGCGTTTGGTTTCGGGGCTCCCCTCTCCTCCTCCTCCCCCTCTTCCTCTCTTGGGCGTTCTGTTTTCAGAGTCTGAATCTCCGCTGTCGTTCTGGGGTGGAGAGAGGAGGGAGGGGTGGAGAGAGGGGGAGGGGGCTGGGAGAGAGGAGGGAGGGAGGGGTGGAGAGAGGGGGGGACAAGGGGGGGCATCAGAAGGCAAAAAGGGTCCCCCATCCTCATCCTCCTCTTTTTCGTTCTCCCTTCCTGTCTTCTCTCCTTCACCTCTCTCTTCTCCCTGCTCCGCTGAGACTCGGCTCCCTTTTCTGGATATTCGAGGGCTGACAGGCAGCTGGTTCTGGGAGCCCTGGACCTGTTGCTGGTTCTGATCCGGGTCCTGGCGGCTCTTCAGCGCGGTTCCCGGGTCCGGAGTCTGGTTCCGAAGCTCTGGGTCGGCTCTGGAGCCCCTGCGCTGCTCCACGCTGGAGGCTTGAAGCTCTGCTCTTCCCAGCAGGTTCTGGTCCAGTTCTTGATGTTCCAGCTCCAGGGCTTGGGCAGAACGTTCTGGGGCGTGTTCTGGGCCTTGGCTGGGATATCCGGGCCGGTTGGTTTCTGAACTCAATGGGTTTTGGGCTCGAGTTCTGCTCCACTCTGCTCGGGTGCTGTGCAGGTCAGACTGGACCCGGCTCTGAGTTTTAATTGAGACTTCACCCTCGGGGTTCGCTGCGTTCTGGATCCCAAAACCCCTCTCTCCAGCCCGGGCAGGACTAGAACCTTCTAGAACGGCGCTAGGGGTTCTAGAACCTTGTTCCAGGCTTTCACTCGGGTTCCGAGCTGGGGAATTCTCCAGCAGTCCCGCGCCGGGGGTCAAGGTGCCTGTGCCGCGTTCTTCGAGGCTCGAACCCGTGTCTCCGGCAGCAGCCTGGCCCTCCCCTTCCCCCACCTTCCCCAGGGCGAGGTTTATAATCCTCTGGGGTACAACCAGCACCCTGTACCCCTCCAGGTGGGATTCGACAGCCAGCCCCACGGGGCAAACCTCTCCCCCCGTCTCCTCCTCTCCTCCCCCCCTCCCTGCTCCCGCCACGGTCTCCTCCTGGTAGGAACGTGCCACGGAACTCAGGAAGTCTTCTAGAACGTTCCTGAGTTCCTCCTCGGAAACTTCGGAACCGTCAGAGGTCTCCCGGTGCCCCCTGGGATAGAAACAGCCGCCCGGGACCTCCGGACCGGCCCCCAAACTGTCCAGGGTTCGAACCCTCTCTCCTCGGTCCGTGTCGCTCCTAGAACACCCCGGGGTTGCGGGTTCTAGACTGCGGGAGGGTTCCGGGGCTCCGGTTCCGAGTGCAGGGGGCTGGTAGAGGGGGAGCGGGGCGCACTGATAGAACGGCACCAGGAAGTTTTGGGGGTTTACCTCCATGGGGTCCCCCTCTACCGTGGTTGCCGTGGAGACAGGCGTGCCCCCGTGACCTGCGAAGCGAGGGGAGAGGCGTCAGATACGCGGGGTAACCCTGCACCCCCCCCCCAATCCCAGCAATATAAACCAGCCTGTCAGTGACATCATCCACCCCCCATCCCAGCAATATAAACCAGCCTGTCAGTGACATCATCCACCCCCCATCCCAGCAATATAAACCAGCCTGTCAGTGACATCATCCACCCCCCATCCCAGCAATATAAACCAGCCTGTCAGTGACATCATCCACCCCCCCATCCCAGCAATATAAACCAGTCTGTCAGTGACATCATCCACCCCCCGTCCCAGCAATATAAACCAGCCTGTCAGTGACATCATCCACCCCCCCATCCCAGCAATATACACGCCTCAACAGCATGGACAGAACAGCCGTTATCAAAAAATGCGACCTTCAGACAGACGGACGGCTGTACGGACAGACACCCCCCTCTCCTCCGACCCCCAGAATCTGTTATCATCAGTAACTTAAACTAAGTAACATCAATACCACGTTTCACGAACGCCTCCCTTATCTATTTCTTGGTCATCAACTGTACCTTCGACGACATCGCCAGCTCCCAGCATCCCTTTCCCCTTGACGTGACCGCCGCTCGCCTTCCCAGAATCCTCTGCGCGCCGCTCCCCTGTCGGCTGAGAGCCACAGCCCCCCCTGGAGTCCGTCTCCACGGCGATGGGGCTCAGCAGGGGCTCCAGGAAGTTGAGCTGTATCATGACGTCCTCCAGCAGCCTCCCGATCTCCTCCTCCTCCTCCTCCTCCTCCTCTCTCTGTCTCGTTCCCTTGTTTCCCTGCGGCACTGGGGTCCTCTTGTTTGTGCAGGTGACCCCTACAGGGTATTTCCTGGGGCGCCCCGGACCCCTCTTCAACAGGGAGTCCCCCGAACGCTGGCGAAACGAGACGAGAGAGACGAGAGACTGAAACGACTGACACTGGGAAAATACAGTGACCTCGACTGGAATTACATTGTAACTGCAGTTTAATATCACTAGACTGGACTGGAATTACATTGTAACTGCAGTTTAATATCACTAGACTGGACTGGACTGGAATTACATTGTAACTGCAGTTTAATATCACTAGACTGGACTGGAATTACATTGTAACTGCAGTTTAATATCACTAGACTGGACTGGAATTACATTGTAACTGCAGTTTAATATCACTAGACTGGACTGGAATTACATTGTAACTGCAGTTTAATATCACTAGACTGGACTGGACTGGAATTACATTGTAACTGCAGTTTAATATCACTAGACTGGACTGGAATTACATTGTAACTGCAGTTTAATATCACTAGACTGGACTGGAATTACATTGTAACTGCAGTTTAATATCACTAGACTGGACTGGAATTACATTGTAACTGCAGTTTAATATCACTAGACTGGACTGGACTGGAATTACATTGTAACTGCAGTTTAATATCACTAGACTGGACTGGAATTACATTGTAACTGCAGTTTAATATCACTAGACTAGACTGGACTGGAATTACATTGTAACTGCAGTTTAATATCACTAGACTGGACTGGACTGGAATTACATTGTAACTGCAGTTTAATATCACTAGACTGGACTGGAATTACATTGTAACTGCAGTTTAATATCACTAGACTGGACTGGAATCACATTGCAGGGCTCTGCAGGGGGAGTGTTATTACCCTGCCTGTAATGGGGGGTGTTTTTTTCGGGGTAAGCCGTCGTTTGGTTTCAAGCCCTGGCAGGCGCCCCGTTCTATTCCCCCGTTTCGGGGCGACACTCGCGATTTTTCTGGGGCGCCCTCTCCCTCTCTTCGGAATCAGTCTGATTTCCTGTCAAAAACAAAATCCAAGAAGGGAGATTCTCAGCTTCAGAAACAGACAGAGCTGCCCCTGTATTCAGTATTAATACAATGAAGGAAATAAGACTTCTTATACAGTGTATAAAAACAACACAGCCCTGAATAGAATCACTCAAACACGGTGTTTATGATTATTTTTTTGCTCAGTCTGTGTTGCTTTGACTGTGAGTTCAGGAGCTGCGCTTCAGTTCTAGCTGCGCTGTCATAGTTATTGTATTGTGAATCGATACAGCCCTGGCTAGGACTACAGCTCCCAGCATGCCTCTGCACCCGCGGCAATGGTGAGGGATGCTGGGAGCTGTAGTTCTTTAACTGCAATGCGCTGGGCTGGGCTGTATTACATTGTTTTTGCTCAGTCTGTGTTGCTTTGACTGAGTTCAGGAGCTGCTCTTCAGTTCTAGCTGCGCTGCCGTAGTTATTGTATTGTGAATCGGTACAGCCCTGGCTAGGACTACAGCTCCCAGCATGCCTCTGCACCCGCGGCAATGGCGAGGGATGCTGGGAGCTGTAGTTCTTTACCTGCAATGCGCTGGGCTGTATTACATTGGAATGAATGCAAACCTCATGGGAAGGTAAGGGGCCGTTTCCTCTGAAGGTTCTACTCACTGGACTGACTGTCGGGGTTCCTCCGAGTCCCTTCGCACCCTTTCTGCGATTGGCTGCCTCCCCGGGGGGTGGGTCTTGGTGTTTAACCCCCTCAGCACTGACGATCTTCCAGCCATTCCCACGCGGGGCTTTCTTCAGTCGGATCCTGGTGTGCGAGTGCCACCCCTCTCCTCCTCCACCATCACCCCATTCCTTCCTCCTCCCCCTTCTCTCTGCCCCATTCCGCCCCTCTCCTCCTCCACTATCACCCCATTCCTTCCTCCTCCTCCTCCTCCTCCTCCTTCCCCTTCTCTCTGCCCCACTCCACCCCTCCGCTCCTCCACCATCACCCCATTCCTTCCTCCTCCCACTTCTCTCCGCCCCACTCCGCCCCTCTCCTCCTCCACCATCACCCCATTCCTTCCTCCTCCTCCTCCTCCCCCTTCTCTCCACCGCACTCCGCCCCTCACCCCATTCCTTCCCCGTCCTCAGCCCAGCCTCTCTCTTCCTCAGCAGGGCTGACACGCAGCCCATCCACGGGCTTGTCGTTCCTCGTTTCCTCCCCCTCTCCCTCCCCTCCTCCTCCTCTCTGTTCTGCTCCGTGTTGGTGGCAGCGGTGGGATCTCTTTTCTTCAGCCTCCTCTTGCTTCTCCTCGGTAACTCTGCTCCCTCTTCCTCCTCGCTCCTCCCCCGCCTCAGCTCACAGGAGGGAGGGACAGCGTTGGTAGATCCTCCCCTCTCTTTCTCTCGTTCTGTCACTTCCTCTCGGGGGCTCCTGGGCTCCAGATAGAACTCGATGAATCCCGGGGTGCTCCCGTCGGGGCCCCCGTACCCCAGCTCCACCACCGGGGAGTCGGCCCCTCGCCCCCCTAGGCCGCCTTCGCTCCCCCGATCCGTCTCCGAGCCCGCGGAATTCTGCCAGTCGTTTCCGGAGACGATCCGGAGCGTGTCCTTCTGCTTCCCTGAATACCTCCGACCCCCGTCTCCCACCCCCAAAACCAGCGGGACGCAGACACAGGGGCTCCTGGAACCCCTGAAACACAGAGGGGGGCCCAGGCTGCACCCCACGTTTGGAGGGATGGCGCTGGGGCGCACGAGCAAGAGGTGGGGGTGTGGGGAGCGAGGGGCTGTGGAGTCGTTAATAATGCTCATATTGTTCACATTGTTCACATTATTATTATTATTATTATTATTATTATTATCATCATCATCAATACCATTATCATTGCTGCTGTTCACAATGCTATTAACACTGCTGCTGTTCACAATGCTGTGAATAAGATTGCTATTCCCAGAGTCTCTCTCGGTGTGACTGTTGTAATCGCACACATCTCGTTCCTTATCTCTCTCTGCGCTCCTCTTCCTCTCCTCCTCCTCCTCCTCCTCCCCCTGCAGGACCAGCTTCCCGTCCTGGATGCTGACGTTCCACAGCCCCTCGATCCCCAGCTCTCTCGCCGCGCTCAGCGCCCGCTCCGCAGACTCCTCCCCTTCGAAGCGCGCCTCGCACGTGTACATGAAGAGCACGAGGGAGCGGAGAGCCTCGAACCCGACGCCTCGCACCTCCAGCAGCCTCCGCGCAGACCCCCCGCCCTCGCCCTCTCCCCCCGGAGCCACGCACAGCAGGGAGTGAGAGAGCACGGGGCTGCAGGCAGACAGGACACAGCTGTGAGCCGGGATACACAGACCTGAGAGAGAGGGGGAGAGTGAGGGGTTAGGAATATAAAGAGAGAGAGCAGTAGAGAGAGGGGACAGAGGAGAGGGAAGAGGGGTGAGAGAGAGGGGGTTAGGAATATGAAGAGAGGGGAAAGAGGGGTAGAGAGGGGGCAGAGGAGAGGGGAGAGGGGTGAGAGAGAGGGGGTTAGGAATATGAAGAGAGGGGAAAGAGGGGTAGAGAGGGGGCAGAGGAGAGGGGAGAGGGGTGAGAGAGAGGGGGTTAGGAATATGAAGAGAGGGGAAAGAGGGGTAGAGATGGGGCAGAGGAGAGGGGAGAGGGGTGAGAGAGAGGGGGTTAGGAATATGAAGAGAGGGGAAAGAGGGGTAGAGAGGGGGCAGAGGAGAGGGGAGAGGGGTGAGAGAGAGGGGGTTAGGAATATACAGACAGGGTTAGAGAGAGGGGACAGAGGAGAGGGGAGAGACAGAGAGGGTTAAGAATATAAAGAGAGGGGAAGAGAGAGGGGACAGAGGAGAGGGCAGAGGGGTGAGAGAGAGGGAGAGAAAGAGGGGTTTGGAATATACAGACAGGGTTAGAGAGAGGGGACAGAGGAGAGGGGAGAGGGGTGAGAGAGAGGGGGTTAAGAATATAAAGAGAGGGGAAGAGAGAGGGGGCAGAGAATAGGGGAGAGGGGTGAGAGAGAGGGAGAGAGAGAGGGGTTAGGAATATACAGAGAGGGTTAGAGAGAGGGGACAGAGGAGAGGGGAGACAGAGAGAGAGGGGGTTAGGAATATACAGAGAGGGGTAGAGAGGGGACAGAGGAGAGGGGAGAGGGGTGAGAGAGAGGGAGAGAGAGAGAGAGAGAGAGAGAGAGAGAGAGAGAGGGGGGTTAGGAATATAAAGAGAGGAGAGTGAGGGGTAGAGAAAGGGGAGAGGGGATGAGAGAGAGAGGGATAAGGAATATAAAGAGAGGGGACAGAGGAGAGGAGAGAGGGAGAGAGAGGACAGCACTGAAGGCAGACAGGACACAGCTGTGAGCCGGGATACACAGACCTGAGAGAGAGGGGGAGAGACAGAGAGGGGTTACTGATATAGAGAGGGAGAGAAGAGGGGAGAGGGGAGAGAGAAGACAGGGGTTATTAAACATAGACAAAGGGGACAGAAGAAGAGGTTCGGGCTGGGAATCAGACTCCTATCCCACAGCAGCGTCACCCAGTCCAGGTTTTACTACCAGCTTGATCAGCCCCCAGTGTGTCTAGCTAACAAGCTCAGGTGTGTCTTATTATTAAACTCCTCGTGAAACCAGGACCGGACCACACCGCTGTGGAACGGGAGTCTGATTCCCAGCCCCGTGTCTCCAGCGCCTCACCCTCAGCCTGCAGGATGACATCACAGAACAGGCCGCTGCGCTGCTGGCAGTGCAGCCGAGAGAACGCCCGGCCGAACCCCCGGGGGTCCCCATAGCTCAGCCGGGGCGATGACATCACTGTGACCTCACTGCGCAAACCCTGCAGAGAGACGGGCGCGTGACACATTAACCCATCGCCTGCCGCACCAGCACATCCAGCAGGGAGATAAGAAGAAGAACTATGAATTACTAACTGAAGACTATTTCAATCAAACTTGCCCACCTAGAAAAAAGGCCACGCTGTGACGCACAGTCGACGTCACGGGGTTACGAAATAAACAGGAGGCTGTGTGGTCCAGTGGTTAAAGAAAAGGGCTTGTAACCAGGAGGTCCCGGGTTCAAATCCCACCTCAGCCACTGACTCACTGTGTGACCCTGAGCAAGTCTCTTCACCTCCTTGTGCTCCGTCTTTCGGGTGAGATGTAATTGTAAGTGACTCTACAGCTGATGCATAGTTCACACACCCTAGTCTCTGTAAGTCACCTTGGATAAAGGCGTCTGATAAATAAACTAATAATAATGATAATAAATAGAAAGGTCAAGAAGCCGCGTTCCTATATCCGCCATTCTGGCTCGCCGGCTCCATAGTTTATTATCGGGCGCGGCCTCCACGTTTGATCCTAAATGGTGTCGGTTGCTCGTTAATTATTATGGATATGTTTTATTAAGAGATTTTTAAACTTATAAAAACACATATTTATTATTAAATTAAAAAAAAAAAATAAACGGGAAGGACAAAACAGTCTTGCGCAAGCTTAATACACGTGCTACTAAATTTTATTAATTAATTAAACAGGCTAATTAACTGTCCCGGCGTATTTTAATACCATTAATAACAATTAATAATTACAATGAAGGAGAGGGGAGAGGGGAGAGGGGAGAGGGGAGAGGGGGGGGGGTCTTACTTAAAAGTGTTTTTTTTTCTTGTCGTGTGATAAAAATATACTTTTTTAAAAAATAAAAAAGTTACATGGTCAAATTTTTAAGCTCGCTGGTCGTGTTCGTGTTTTTATGATTATATTAGTAAACGCGTTAAAAAATATATGAATTAAAAATACGACAGAGGCAGGAACTGTAGTGGCCGTCACTCTAAATTATATAAAACAAAACCTTTATATATATATATATATATATATATATATATATATATATATGGTATTTGGTCTAATGAGGCCAAAAGAAATATTTATGAATTTAATTTCCACGTAAATGTCGATTAATTTGTAACGCGTTAAGCCTGGCCTACAGACGTTGAATTGCGTCTATTAAATACACGTGATTTTTTTTTTTTTACGATTAGATTACGCGTCAAAAAAATAAACCTTAAAAAAAATAATAATTAATATTAAACTTGTATATAACTGCCCTACCTTGCAAAAAACACAGCAACGTGGATGAAAAATACTTCGACGAACTTCGCGAGTTTGACTTCTTTTCTAGTTCCGAACTGACACAATCTCCCTTGAATCGATTTAACAATTTGAAATCCCACGGTATGCAAAAAAAATAATTAATTAATGACCTTGTTTGCTTACACGCCGTGCGCGTCACGGTTCGAACGCTCAAGCCCGATTCGGGAAGGTTCGGCCTTTTCCGTCTGGTCAAGTGACGTCGAGGGCGCGTCCGAGGGACGGCGAGTGAAACTGCGCCCCACCGTGCCCCCCCCCATTTTGGAGGAGCGGGTTCAAATCACGCTTTGGCTGCTTGTTCAGTTTGATCCACAATGGCGTCAGTTGCGTCCGGTCCTCGACGCTAGGCGACGTTCAGATCGACTGTTTTATCTAATTTATAGACAAATATTGATTAATTATATTAGTAAAATGAACGTGTGTGTGTTATATTTTGTGAATCT
>NW_026708158.1:0-67500 GCF_902713425.1 Acipenser ruthenus | reverse complement strand
ATAGGAAAGGGGGGGACGCGCAAGGAAACGGGGATTTCTGTTTTAGGTATTTCGTCGTTTCTTTTTTTTGGTGTTTTTTAAAATAAGAGAAGGGCGGTTGAAAAGAGGGAGAGATATCATGTGTTTGTAGGATTGGTGGAGTTATATACAGAGAGAATCTGGAGATGAAAAATAAGATTTTTTTGTCGCGTCGTCAGTTTGTATTTTGTTGCGAAGTAAGATTATAACTTGAGCTCGATTTGTGTGGGAGATTTATATATATATATATATATATATATATATATATATATATATATATATATATATATAGGAAAGTATCTTAGCGAGAATACGATTGTGTTGTAAAACGAAAACTTTTTTTGGTTTAAATATGTTTGTGTACTAGTAAACTCTCTCTATACATTTTAATTTTATAAATATGCATTTCATTTAAATATCTCTGTTTTTGAAAACACCATTTTTTTTAATTGTTTTTTTTTTTAGCGTTGATTTTTAGACCCAACTTCGCTTGGTGGAAATACAAATTATCGAGACTAGATACGAAGAGCGGATTCAAAACTCGGGAGCTGAAACGCCAAACTAAAAGGTAAGAGCGATTTTAAAAAATAACTTTTATATTTTATTCAGAAGAGATATATTTTTTCCTTCGTTTTTTTTTTATTTTTTTTGAAGCGTTTTATCCGCCTCGCGCTTTCGAACCAAAAAAACGAACTTAAAAAAAAAAACCGTTTCTGAGAGGAAATGGTGTCGAATATATTTTAACTTATTTTAAAAAAATATATAAATTATAACTCATTTGTTTTATAATTTAAGTTTGTTTTGTGAGTTTTTTTTTTTTTCTGTCAAGGCCCGGGAAGGTAAAAGTTTATTTCAAAACACGGTAATTGGTGGCGTTTTTTTCAGGTGTTTTTTGAGAACGTAACACAGTTTAATTTAAGTGTTTTTTTTTTAGGTTTTGTGTAGTTTTTGCTTCCAGTGTGTGTAATGTGTGTTTTTTTTAAAGCTGTCGTGTTACTTTGGTCGGTTGTTGATTTTGGGTGGGTCCCAAACATTTTCACAGGTGTGTGAGACTCGACGAGAAAAAGAGGTGGGCCTCAAATTCAGTCGGCCATTAACTGATTTTAAAACTTCATACACCTGTACCAAGCCTCGGGGTATTTTTCAGTTTAATTTTATGTTTTTTTTAAAAAATACAACGCTTTCTAAACGTATCTTGCTAGGTATAACATGTATAAACTATTAAAAACAGGGCAGGCCTTCCTCCCACTCGCCCATTTATCCAAACGCGGCTCACCTGGGCTGTATTTACAATAAGCCTCGGGGTATTTTTTTTTTTACGGTTTTATTTAATGAAATGTAGTCATAAAAATAAAAAAAAGCTTTCCAAACTTAAAGTCTTTGTTTGAACGTGTTTTTAAATGTTGATAGGCAGTAACTATGCAAGTGTATTTACACGAGTCCAGTTAATTTTAATGTGTGGCGGTGTGTTATATTTTTTAAATTCTCTTTCAACTAAAAATGCCCCAGGTTCAATAATATGATATGTTGTCAATTGTATTATTATTATTATTATTTATTATTATTATTATTTATTTCTTAGCAGACGCCCTTATCCAGGGCGACTTACAATTGTTACAAGATATCACATTATTTTTACATACAATTCCCCATTTATACAGTTGGGTTTTTACTGGAGCAATCTAGGTGTGTGTGTATATATATATATATATATATATATATATATATATATATATATATATATATATATATAATGTTGTCAATTACATATTATATGTAATATATATTATATATATAATTATATGTAATATTTGTTATATATATATATATATATATATATATATATATATATATATATATATATATAAATATATATATAAATAAATAAATTAATTAGTCAAACCTGTATTCAGAGACCACTCAAGGAAGTCAAATAGTGTCCTTTTCAAACCCAGGTGGTCTCTTAAGAGAGCCCGCACGTTTTCTATGTATCTGACATGCTTTCCTGTAATTCTGCGTGTATTTTAAATACACTGTAAAAGACTGTGATGTGAGGAGGACCTTTTAAGTTTCTCCATGTGTTCTGTCTTCCTTTCACAAGAAAGCCTTGCTTTGATAGTGTTATCGATCACGGATGAAATCCCGCTGAAATGGGTGCTTGGTACAGGTTTGAGACCCTTGCTGGGTAATTATTGCGCTCGGTGGTCACTGTTAGACAGGCTTCATACAGGTGCATTTAAAAGCACAGGTATCACTGGGAGGTATTTAAATTGATTATTTAGACCAGGTGGTCTCTCATATATATATATATATATATACACTGTGTATTTTGATTACTTTTTGTATGAATTTAAAAATGCAGTTTCGTTTTTATTTATTATTTTTTCCCTGAGGTAGATGTGTTGTGGCATCGTCCTAGTCGTTTTATTCAGTGCCTGGTAGTTATTGTTTTCTGAAACTTTATTTTTAACATTTTTAGACTAATTTAATAATGCCTATTCTGTTTTGCTAGCTTTACTATTAAGTGTGTGCATTACTGGATTCTAAAATGGAAATTATAAGTTCAGCCGTGTCTGTGTCTCTGTGTCTGTGTCTCTGTGTGTGTGTGTCAGTGTGTGTGTCTCACTGTGTGTGTGGTGGGGGGGGGGGGTAGCATTTATTTGGTATGTTTTGTCAAACTCTATTGTACTGTAGAAGTTAAGATTCAAGCATTTATTAATTTATTTTTAATTGACCCCAAGGTGTTTCAGCGTTCTTGTACCTCAGCTCTGTACAGTAAAGCGGACCCCATGATATAGCAGGATTGCTGTTTGAATTACACTTCATCTGACTCTCACAATGTCTCTCTCTCTCTGTGTGTCGAGACACTGCGCATGCAAACAGTAGAGCCTCTTGTAATTTGATTTAATTCCATTTGATTTAATTAAGTCAATGGTAATTGGGTAACCTGCTTAAGGAGCTGAATCCTCTTTGGCTCGGAGGGTCTTGTGCTGGGACGGCCAGCCCTGTGCTTGTGATCTTGAGGGCGCAGGTAGAATCGCTTCAGGCGGGGGGCGGGAGGGGGGGATTTGCCCCAAAGGTGTTAATTTAAAAAGCTGAAGCAGCCTTGCTTGGTACTGGTACTATCTGCCTGGGGTTCAGAACTCCATGAAGTTTTACTTATTATTATTATTATTATTATTATTATTTTTGATAAGGAGCCTGGAGTTTGAGCAGGGTTACAAACTCACACTAGCCCTGCTGCTGCTGCTGCTGCTGCACCCAGTCCTGGGGTTCAGAGCTCCCCTCAATGAAGTCTAGTATTATTATTATTAATATTGAAATGATCAGGAGCCAGGAGTTTGAGCAGGGTTACAAACTCACACTAGCCCTGCTGCTGCTGCTGCTGCACCCAGTCCTGGGGTTCAGAGCTCCCCTCAATGAAGTCTAGTATTATTATTATTAATATTGAAATGATCAGGAGCCAGGAGTTTGAGCAGGGTTAGAAACTCACACTAGCCCTGCTGCTGCTGCTGCTGCACCCAGTCCTGGGGTTCAGAACCCCCCTCAATGAAGTCTGAGAGACTTCTAGTGGAAACGTTTGTCAAAAGAATTCAAAGTTTGTTCAGTAATTGCTACCCCCCCCCCCCCCCCCTCCCCTTTCTGCACTGCGAGTGAACAGACTCCCCCCCCCCGGAGAGGTGCAGGGCAGGTTTGATTCGTTTTGCAGCGTGCTGCTCCACCCGGCTCACACACAGCAGCTTCCAGGCGAGTGCTGACAAGCAAGGAGCAAGAGACTCTACCCTCCTCTAGTCCCCTTCTCACCTCACCACATGATTCAACAACAAACGCCTCCACTAGAAGTCTTTCTCAGCGTCTTCAGTGTAAATTCAATGGCAAACGTTTCCACTAGAAGTCTTTCTCAGCGTCTTCAGTGTAAATTCAATGGCAGACGTTTCCACTAGAAGTCTCTCTCTGTGTAATCTCAATGACGCACACATTATAACACAAGTTATTGCATCACTGTGATGCACAGAGCTGGCTTTGAGCTGTTCACTTGTTGCTGGGATCTTGGCACAGGTGCTGTGCTGTATCTGTGTCCACGGTGCTGTCTCCTGTGTAGGACTGACTCACTCATGGAAATCTCATGCAAATTCTCAGCATACGTTTTAAACGCCAGGTATTTAAAAAAAAAAAAAAAAAAAAAAAAAAGTTTAAAATGCTAACTGTGGAGTGCAGCTAATTAATGTGCTGGTAATCAGACTCCTATTGCACAGCAGTGTCACCCAGTCCAGGTTTTACTACCAGCTTGATCAGCCCCAGTATGTCTAGGTAACAAGCTCAGGTGTGTCTTATTATTAAACTCCTAGTGAAACCAGGACCGGATCACACTGCTGTGCAGCGGGAGTCTGATTCCCAGCCCTGCAATGTAATTCCAGTCCAGTCTAGTGATATTAAACTGCAGTTACAATGCAGGGATGGGAATGAGACTCCCGCTGCACAGCAGTGTGATCCAGTCCTGGTTTCACTAGGAGTTTAATAATAAGACACACCTGAGCTTGTTAGCTAGTCACACTGGGGCTGATCAAGCTGGTAGTAAAACCTGGACTGGATCACACTGCTGTGCAATAGGAGTCTGATTCCCAGCCCTGTAGATCCTGTCTATTATGCAACTGTTTGCAGATTTTGACGGTGGCGAAATAGTGATTTCACAGCCGACGGTGGCTAGCAGTTAGCATGGGTGTGTCTGCCTGCCTGCCTGTTTGCCCGCTGAGAGAGTTGAATCAGCAAGGCTTTGTGATTTTCACATCGTGGTTCCTGTGGCAGGTCTCTGTCTGACAGTCACGTCACGTGGGTCTGTGAGCCGATACTGTGTGTGTGAGTCAGGGAGGGGCTGCGAGAGAGTGTGGTAATGACAGAGAGGTGTAGGTGTGTGTGTGTGAGAGAGAGAGAGAGAGAGAGAGAGAGAGAGAGAGAGAGTTGAATAGGGAGGGAGGGAGAAGAGTGACTTGCTTTACTGATTTTAAACTTTATTAGTTTTCATTGGACTTGGGTCCTGTTCTTTGCCTTCCTCTGGAGGCCTGGGTTCCAATCCGGGGGGGCTAGGTGTCGTTCAGGACCTTCTTGAGCTCGCAAGTTATTGAGGGGAACAGAATCTGGGGGTGTGTGGAGGCTGTCTGTCTGTCTGCAGCTTTAATGAAACTAAACTCTTTTCAGAATGTAGTAAACTAACACAGACCCCAAGAAGAAGGGATTATATTGTAGCGTCAAACTGAACAGGATTGTGGGGCTCTGTCTCTGTCTGTCACTCTTACATTTTCACACATCTAGAGAAACGCTAGTCTGATTTGTGATGAAACTCGTTCAGGACCTTCTTGAGCTCAGACTCTAGGGGGCGTCTGTTTGTGTCACACTTAGATATCTGGAAGAGTTTGTCTGATTTGATGAAACTTGCTAAGTTTTTACAGCCGTGGCAATAGGGTGTGTGTCACCGACACCTGCTTGATTCTACACCCCCAGTCTCTGTAGAGCGCCCCCAGCCTCTCCAAATCTCTGTAGAGCCCACCCCCAGTCTCTCTGTACAGCCCCCAGCCTGTCTATCAGTCACTGTGGTTTGTCTGAGAATTCGCAGCTGAGCTGGCTTTAGTCATGGTTTGTGACTCTGTTTAGTCCGAGTGTCACGCTGCGTGTCTAGTGGTGTGTGTGTGTGTGTGTGTGTGTGTGTGTGTGTGTGTGTGTGTGTTTGTCGCCGCAGCTCTTGTCGCGTTTGTAGGTCAGGGTGTCGCTGGGTGTGTGTGAATGCTTGACGGCAGTCTCTCGTTGTCTGTGTGTGTGAATGCTTGACGACAGTCTCTCGTTCTCAGTGTGTGTGTGTGTGTGTGTGAATGCTTGACGACAGTCTCTCGTTCTCAGTGTGTGTGTGTGCTTGACGACAGTCTCTCGTTCTCAGTGTGTGTGTGTGCTTGACGACAGTCTCTCGTTCTCAGTGTGTTAACCCATGCAAGCCGCGACGGGGGTGGGGAGAGAGACAGCAGTCTGAATGGAGGCCGGTCCTGCCAGCTCTGTGGTGCGGTGGAACCGGTTTCTCATTGAGTAATGGCAGCTCGGGAGGGTTTGGCAAGGTTTCTGAATTGAGTAATCACAGGTCATGCAGTGAGGTGTGTGTGTCTGCGTGTCTGTCTCTGCCTGTTATCTGTGTGCATCTATCTGTGTGTCTGTATCTGTGTGTCTCTCTGCATATCTTATTTGTGTGCATCTCTCTCTCTCTCTCTCTCTCTCTCTCTCTCAATTATTTGTGTGCATCTATCTGTGTGTGTGTCTGTATCTGTGTGTCTCTCTCTGCCTATGTTATCTGTGTGCATCTATCCGTGTGTGTCTCTGCCTATCTTATCTTTGTGCATCTATCTCTGACTGTATCTGTGTGTGTGTGTCTCTCTCTCTGCCTCTTATCCGTGTGCCTGTGTGTGCGTGTGTCTGCCTATCTCATCTTATCTGTGTCTCTCGAGTGCCTTGCTGGAGTAACGTGATGCAACACCTCATTTGATCCACCGGCGTTGCTCAATATCATCGACCTGTCTTCCTGAATGAAGAAACTCGACCGCGCTTCAGTTACCCGACTGCTTTTTACAAAAAAAAAAAACCACGTGAGGACTTTGCATTGACTCCCATGTAGTGTAGATGTCCTGCTCATAACTGTATTGAAAGACTTCTGCAGTCTTTTGAATTTCAAATGGTCAGCTACCCAGGGGAGCGCTGTACTAAAAAACACACACACAACTTCACAACTTCAAACAAAGGCAGTACTGTGCAGCCTTATTGGATTTTTTGAAAGACAGAAACTGCGGACGGGAGACGGCTGTTGAAACACCTGTCTCCTCTGCTTCTCCGCTGCTCCTGTCTGCCGGGATCGCGCGGTGATATCTGGCATCGATTTAGCAGCCCTGCCAGTCTGTGTGACCGGGGGGGAGTGAAGATTCAATTCGCTAGCGCAGGTGTGACCTTTTGACCTGTTGTGGTGTGTGTGTGCGTGCCAGGGGGCCAAAGGTCACGCATTTTTGCTTATTTCGCTGGTCCTGGTTTGCGTTTCTTTTTAAAGGTTATGGTTTTTTGGGGGGGGGGGGGGGGGGGTATAACTCAGTTTTTTGTTCTTTTTGAGATCAGAAAATGCAGAATTTTTTTTTTAGTTCCAAAAAGTCATTTTTTAAACAGTCTGGAGTCAGAGGTGGATGTTATTAGGCAGGTTGAAAGATGGAATTGGTTTTGAAGGCTAAATTGACGACGGTGACGAGTTTATCTGCTTTACAAAACGGCTTTGAAATCGGCGAGCGTTCTTTTTTTGAAGCGAAGTTCCTGTTCCTGGGGTGTAGGAACCGCGCACCGCGAGCGATCGCTGCGTCCGTGCAGCGTTCAACTCTGTGTGGAAAAGAAATCCACTGTGAGATCGACTGCCCGGCGCTGTGCACCAACTCCTGTGTAAAGAACACACGAGAGGGAACGCCTGGGCTTTTATATTTCACAGGGTTGGGCTTGACTGGAGGGTTAACGTTGTTAATAAACACTGTGATCAGCCCTAGTACTTGGGCAGCGTGATCTCTTCCACTGCTTATCTGTGAAATATTTATATATATGGCTCCTGAAATTCAGCAATGAGAGGCTGGTGAATTAGCCCTGTCCTCTCCTCTCTCCTTTTTCTTTCTCTGTCGTTTCTTTCTTTCTCTCATTCTCTCTCTCGTTCTTTCTTTCTATATTTCTCTCCTTTTCTTTCTTTCTTTCTCTCCTTTTTCTCCTTTCTCTTTCTTTCTCCTTTCTTTCTAATTTCTTTTTCTTTATTTCTCTCTCTTTTTTCTTCCTTTCTCTCCTTTTTTCTTTCTCTTTCTCCTCTCTCTCTCTCTCTCTCTCTCTCTCTCTCTCTCTCTCTCTCTCTCTCTCTCTCTCTCTCTCTCTCTCTCTCCCTCTCCCACCTAGCCCCTCCAGATTGGAGGAAGGTGCGAGGCAGGAGTGAGAGGCTGGTGAATTGGCTGCCTCTATCTGTCGCTGTACCTCCTAGCGTCTCTCCTGGTGTCTGAATTGCCGCTCCTGTTGAAGTCTTTGAACTTTGTCCTGTTTTAGCTTTGAGGGAGTGGCAGGCTAGTGTGTAGGACTCTACACTAGAAACAAACATATTTCTCTCTCTCTCTCTCTCTCTCTCTCGTGTGAATTTTAGTCGCGCTGCAGGAATTTCTCTTCTGTACAGATGGGACATGTTGAGACCTCGTCTGGAATGCGCTTATTGTTCAGAAAGGGTATTTAGAGAGTGTGTGGGTGGGGTGGGGGTGAGGGGGCAGGTTACAGTGAGCTCCTGTTTTTAACTGAAGGTTAATCTTATCCACTTTTTTATTTTACTCCAGATTTGAGTTTGTCCAGTCGACCCCGTCTCTTATCAGGTAACATGTCCAGTCGACCCCCTGTTTCCATACCCTTCCTGGTTAAATCCAGCAGGACAGCCCTGTGTGTGTGTGTGTGCGTGTACACGTCTGCCGAGAGCTCCACACATCAATGACTCTACACAGTGAAGAAACAGCTGCTTGGGTTTGTGTGGCTCGCCGTTCTCCGCAGAGTCTCAAGTCTAACCACGATCCACACAAACACAAGCAGCTGTTTCCTCTCTGACCCGGTAAATCAGCCCGATTTTGACACCAGCCACCCTCCTCGTCCGACTCCCGGCACCCGATTTCTACGCAGCGTCCCTGTGACGGGTGCGTGCAACACTACCGTGTGTTTGGAGGCGAACGCGGCGTCTCCATTCTGTTAAATGTTTTCTGTGCCAGCGTTTTGGGAGTGGTGCTTTTCTTAAATGTTTTATTTATTGGTGTGTTTTCTGTTTTTAGTTGCCTCCAGAAATATCCATTTGTTTTCTCTGCGGATTTTCTTTTGAGGTTTGTGTTTGTGAACTTGTGACTGTCTGAGCTCCCTGTAAAACCTGAACTGGAGGTGTGGAATTCAATATGTTAACAAGGGAACATTATTCAGCAGCTTTCACTGGACTCTATGAAGCTGAGGGAGTTCATTCTATATAGAGGGGGTGGAATTCAATATGTTAACAAGGGAACATTATTCAGCAGCTTTCATTGGACTCTATGAAGCTGAGGGAGTTCATTCTATATAGAGGGTGTGGAATTCAATATGTTAACAAGGGAACATTATTCAGCAGCTTTCATTGGACTCTATGAAGCTGAGGGAGTTCATTCTATATAGAGGGTGTGGAATTCAATATGTTAACAAGGGAACATTATTCAGCAGCTTTCATTGGACTCTATGAAGCTGAGGGAGTTCATTCTATATAGAGGGGGTGGAATTCAATATGCTAACAAGGGAACATTATTCAGCAGCTTTCATTGGACTCTATGAAGCTGAGGGAGTTCATTCTATATAGAGGGGGTGGAATTCAATATGTTAACAAGGGAACATTATTCAGCAGCTTTCATTGGACTCTATGAAGCTGAGGGAGTTCACTCTAGAGGGCAGGATGCTAAACTCTTGGTCACAGCAGCAGTGTGCCAGTGTCTCTGCACAGCGGGGGTGGAACTGAAAGTACAATTAAATATATTTTATAGCATTATTTTCCGTCGATGGGGGGGGCACATCCGGCTCATGAGGTCATCTTCCATATAAAGACCAGCAGTGTTTTTTAATTTTTTTTTGTATTGTCCCTCCCCATGTGATTCATCAGTTACACAGCGAGAGCATCAATGCAGCCCTAGTGTGTTACCTGCACTGTGTGTGTGTGTGAATTGCAGTTATGTGTCCATGTGTTGCTCTGCCTCTATCTCTGTCTGTCTCTGTGTGTGTGTGTATAATATATATATATAGGGCTCCTGAAATTCAGCAGAGAGGCTGGTGAATTAGCCCTGTCCTCCTCTATCTCCTATCTTTCTTTCTCTTTTCTTTTCTTTCCTCTTTCTATTTTTCTCTCTTTCTCTCCTCTTCTCTTTCTTCTTCTCTCTCTCTCTCTTTTTTTTTTTGAAGCGAAGTTCCTGTTCCTGGGGTGTAGGAACCGCGCACCGAAATCCACTGTGAGATCGACTGCCCGGCGCTGTGCACCAACTCCTGTGTAAATAACACACGAAAGAGAACGCCTCGGCTTTTATATTTCGTTCTTTCTTTCTTTTTCTTTCTTTCTGTCTATATTTCTCTCCTTTTTCTTTCTTTCTTTCTTTCTTTCTCTCCTTTCTCTTTCTTTCTCCTTTCTTTCTTTATTTCTCTCTCTCTCTCTCTCTCTCTCTCTCTCTCTCTCTCTCTCTCTCTCTCTCTCTCTCTCTTTCTGGCTGTGTTCCCAGGTTTTCTCACTTCTGTATTTTTAGCTGCTGAGCTGCAGGCAGTGAAGTGTGAGTGTTCGGGGGGGGGTGGGGGGGGGTCTGTCTTTTTTGTTCTTGCAGCTGAGTTCCAAAAACTACATCCCTGAAACTAAACCCGGGACTGTCAACCCCCCCCCCCCCCGCCCCCCCCCATGTGAAACCGACTTCTCTACAAGAGCAGACAGCCGGTGTGCAGCGAGCGTGCGTCCCTGTATTCGTCTGTCACTGCGTCAGAGTGAAGCTGCCATACTGTCTTCCCGGGCACATGCAGTGGTTTGGAACAGGAACGTGCTGCTTGATTATTATGGGATGGGCCGGGGGGGACCGCGAGGTGCAGGGCACTGTGGAACGAGGGGTGCCAGTGAAGAGCCCGGGCCATCCCATGAGCGTTTCTATACAGATCGTATTTTGAAGCAGACTCCCGCTGCACAGCAGTGTGATCCAGTCCTGGTTTCACTAGGAGTTTAATAATAAGACACACCTGAGCTTGTTAGCTAGACACACTGGGGCTGATCAAGCTGGTAGTAAAACCTGGACTGGGTGACGCTGCTGTGCGATAGGAGTCTGATTCCCAGCCCTGCAATGTAATTCCAGTCCAGTCTATATTAATAATAATATTCCTGCAATTCTTTCTCCTTTCTTTCTCTCTCGTGCTCTCACACTCTCACTCCTTTCTTTCTTTCTTTCTTTTGCTCTCTCTCCTTTATTTCTCTTGCTCTCGCTCTTCTTTCTCTCCTTTTCTTTCTTTCTTACTTTCTTTCTCTTTCTTTTTCTCTCTTTTCTCTTTCGCTCTCGCTCTTCTTTTTCTGTCCTTTTGCTCTCGCTCGCTCTTTCTCTATTACCAGCCCTGCAATGTGTGTGTGGTTCAAAGTCTCTGTCTGTCTGTCTGTCTGTCTGTCTGTCTGTCGCTCTCTATCTGTCTGTTTGTATAGCGACAGCAGGCTGTTTTGTTTGCACAGTGGTATTTCACCCCCTCCTCCCCCCTCGAATTCCACACGGATACAGTCAGGTATGTCCTTATCTCCCAGCTACCCAGATAAGAGTGATTCCTTACAAGGAGATGTGCTTCCTATCAGCACAGCGCGGACACCCTGAGCTTTGAACTTCCGAAAGCAACGTTTTCCAGCTAATCGAGAAACACGAAACACTATCTCAGTGTTACAGAGTGTAAGAACATAGTTCACAAACGAGAGGAGGCCATCTTGCTCGTTTGGTTGTTAGCAGCTTATTGATCCCAGAATCTCATCAAGCAGCTTCTTGAAGGATCCCAGCCGCCCCCCACCTCCCATCACCATCCTCCTCATCGTCTCCTGTTACACAACGCAGTTAAACTCGCCACTCTGCAGTTGAACTGATGTTATTGAATCCATTCTCTCCCCTCTTATTAGCTTTATTAACAGGATCACCGGCCTCTCCCTTTAAAGGAGCGCTGACCATCTTTAAAATCCATTCTCTCACCTCTTATTAGCTTTATTAACATGATCACCGGCCCCTCCCTTTAAAGGAGCGCTGACCATCTTTAAAATCCATTCTCTCACCTCTTATTAGCTTTATTAACAGGATCACCGGCCTCTCCCTTTAAAGGAGCGCTGACCATCTTTAAAATCCATTCTCTCACCTCTTATTAGCTTTATTAACAGGATCACCGGCCTCTCCCTTTAAAGGAGCGCTGACCATCTTTAAAATCCATTCTCTCACCTCTTACTAGCTTTATTAACATGATCACTGGCCCCTCCCTTTCTTGTACATCCTTGCTAAATAAATATTTCTTAATCCTAATCCTGTGACCTGGATTTCCCAGAATCCTTTGAGGAAGTGAGTCCCAGTTTTCCTGGAAATGTCTTTCCCTCAGTGTGGTGTGACGGTGTGTGCAACACGCCCTGACATCTCCTGATCTGCTGTCTGCCCAAAGCAGTGCTGAGGGAGGAGGGGAGGGGAGGGGAGGGAGGCTGGCTTAGTCGAGGGTGGAGCTGCTTTTTAAAATCAGCCAATCATTCCTGCCGTCTTTTTTTTTTTTTTTTCAAACATTTTTGTTTTTTCAAACCCCCTGGGTCCTGGCTGGGGGGCACCCTGTGTGTGTCACTCCCTCTCCCTCCCCCCCCCCTCCAGAAAAAGCAGAGAAAAGCTTTCAATGGCTGAGAGAAGCCGAAAAAGAGGCGGATCAGATCAATACGCATCGTCCCGTCACCACGGACATAAACGAGATGGCTGCTTCTGCATCCAGCGCTCAAAGAACATCACGGACGTGTGCAGAGCTTTGAGACGCTCCAGTAATAAAATAACGAGTCGGATCGCGTTATCGAGGAGTTTGGTGATAAATCGAGTGATCAGGAGATGATTGATCGGTACACGCGACGATGGAGAGAGATCTGATAAATACAGAGAACAAGGAGCGGGGCTGGAGAGGCAGAGAGTCCTGTTGATATGCAGAGACTTTCAAACCTGTTTTACTGGGAATTAAATTACTTTTAAACAGCGTGTGTGAAATAAACAGAAACCTGCAGACAAACACAGGGGGAAGCCCTGAATTCTACTATTCTAGAACACCATTCCCTACTCTAGAAAGCAGCTTCATTCTTCTAGAACCCCCGTTCCCTGCTCTAGAACGCAGACCTTTACACAAGAATGCCATTCTCTGCTTCTGAACAGTGACACACACCCCTTAGCCCTGTTTTTTTAAAAGATTTTTTTTAGGTGTGTGTTTTTAGAGTCATTCTTGTGTTAAGCCGTGTGTTTTTTTTTAAAGGATATGTGCTCTCTCAACCGTCACTTCAAACTGTTGGCAAACGACTTTTCATAAACTGCAAGCTTTATTTAAATCTGTTTTTAAAGGTCTCTGATTCCTTAAGCTGGGAGGAAAAATAATAGATCTCTGTGTTCAAAGAAGGCAGTGCGTGTGTCTGTGAAGCGGTTTCTGTTTGAGTCTGGCTCTCTTTGCTTGTGTTTTTGAGGCGTGTCCCTGAGTTGTGGCTGTTTTTATTCTCTTTAGTGTTTTGTATTTTTTAAAGCATGATGCAATTTTAAACAAACAAACCCTCCTCCCCCCCTCCCTCCGAATTCCAGAGATAGCATGTCCCTGCCAAGGTGAACCAGAGTTTGATTAGGAAGTGAACAGAGCCCAGTTATTTCCACACTATCTGGGAACGGAAGACAGGAACCGTTCTGCTGGGAATGAGACCCAGTGGAGGCGGACACACACTGACACACTGACACACACACACACACACACACACTGACACGCACGCGCGCACACACTGACACACGCATGTCACACTTTTCTCCAGATGTCTGAACGGCTGATCCCATTGTCACTAAACTTGCTGTTGACGTTATTCAGCAGAAGATATTGAGATACAGGGGGGGTGTCTGTCTGTCTGTCTGTCTCTCTGTCCCACTTTCCCATCTTGAGAGCACAAGAAGTTATTCCTCACACTGTAAATCTTTTTAAGAGAGTTTTCCAGGACACCTCGTTCGCTTACTTAGAGGGTCTTCAGCACTGCTTATCAGATTCTCATTAAACTCTTCACTGGCATTGCTGTTCTGTCCATGCTGTTGATGCGTGTCCCGGTCAGAGACTCTCCCCTCACACTGAGAGCTCTGACCGGGGATGTGCAGCCGTGGGGATGAGGTCACTGACAGGCTGGTTTATATTGCTGGGATGGGGGGTGGATGATGTCACTGACAGGCTGGTTTATATTGCTGGGATGGGGGTGGGTGATGTCACTGACAGGCTGGTTTATATTGCTGGGATGGGGGGTGGATGATGTCATTGACAGGCTGGTTTTTTGTAGTTTTTCTGAAACTCCGATCCATGTTTTTTTGCAGAATTTCTCTGCCCTACAGCCAGTTCAAAGCCCTCAACCATTATAAACAAACATCTCTCTCTCTCTCGTTCATTCACCCTGTGAGATCTGCATTCCCCTGGCTGTGGTCGAGAGGTGAAACTGAACAAGTTTCTGTCTGTGTCTCTCCTAAAATTTCCCCTTCCCCAAGGCAAGAATAACAGTGTGGGGCTGTGTAACCCAACGCCTGGTACAAAAAACAAAATCACTCACATTCTTAACATAGAGATCTCAAGAACTGATTGTGAGGAAAGTTGCTCAGGACCTCCTTGAGCTCACAAGTTATTGAGAGGATCAGAATCTGGGAGAGTGTGGAGGCTGTCTGTCTGCAGCTTCAATGAAACTAAACTCTTTTCAGAATGTAGTAAACTAACACAGGCCCCAAGAAGAAGGGATTATATTGTAGCGTCAAACTGAACAGGATTGTGGGGCTCTGTCTGTCTGTCTGTCTGTCTGTATGTCTGTCTGTCTGCAGCTTTAATGAAACTAAACTCTTTTCAGAATGTAGTAAACTAACACAGGCCCCAAGAAGAAGGGATTATATTGTAGCGTCAAACTGAACAGGATTGTGGGGCTCTGTCTGTCTGTGTGTCTGTCTGTCTGTCTGTCTGTCTGTCTGTCTGCAGCTTTAATGAAACTAAACTCTTCAGAATGTAGTAAACTAACACAGACCCCAAGAAGAAGGGATTATATTGTAGCGTCAAACTGAACAGGATTGTGGGTGTCTCTCTTCTGATGAAACTCGCTAATTGACTTTCGGTTTATTTCAAAACAAGGTGTGTCATCGATATCCTTGCTCGACCCACCTGTACGAAAACACCCCTGGGGGGTGAGAATTTCAGGTTTTTTAATGGGGTGTGGCTCAGCGTTAATTTTCTGACTGTTTTAAAATGAATTGCACGGCTGGCCTGCTACTCATCAATTAAATCAGACCGTCACTCGTTTTGCGTGAGAATTTCCCCAGACTCTTGAGTTCTGGTGTTTTTGAAATCATAACTACAGGAGCGGTGGTAAACTCGCTCGCTGCTGTACAGAGAGATGAGTTTCAGATCTTCCTGGACTTTTGTTCCTCAGCCACAGAGCAGGAAAACCACATTTATTTTGAATTGAGATGTTTCTTTACAAATACTGTACAGACTTGAGGCAGTCTGAGCACAGCAGTGACACCCAACCCTTCCTGTCACTCCGACCTGACGTGCTGCATTCCTGTGTGTGTTAGCATTTCCGTTTGGAGAAATGTCAGAGTCTTATTCACAAAACTACAAGCCCCTTTTTTTTGTCACACATACCATCCATGACTAACACTCCACAATGCTGCATTCAGAAATACGAAGTACTGAATCTTTCTCAACGTCTTCAGTGTAAATTCAATGGCAAACGTTTCCACTAGAAGTCTTTCTCGGCGTCTTCAGTGTAAATTCGATGGCAAACGTTTCCACTAGAAGTCTTTCTCAGCGTCTTCAGTGTGAATTCAATGGCAGACGTTTCCTCTCGAAGTCTTTGTCGTCGTGTTTCTGATGGTTTCAGGATTTCCACGCTCATCCTGCTTGTCTCTTGAGTTCCTCTAGTCTTGCTCTGTCTTGTCTTTTGTGAAGTCACGAGGTGTATTTCAGTGCTGTGCTGGCGTGGGTCTGTGTGAAGCAGCCGGTCAGTGGGTGGGTTGGTTCAGTTCCTGCTAAAATACAGCAGGCTTGAGTGATTGGAACAACATGAATAACCCCCCCCCCCCCGCTCTGCCTTTTAGATTTTAGAATAATCTTTTTTTACTTCATCTCGCTACAACTCCTAATATGGTGTGGTTTCAAGTCCATATGGTGTGCATTCAGGTCCGTACAGCATCCATTGAATTGAATGTCTGTGTCTCTCTCTCTCTCTCTCTCTCTCTCTCTCTCTCTCTCTCTCTCTTTGTGTCTTCTCTCTCTCCCTGCCTGTCTGTCTGCCTTCTCTGTCTCTGTCTGCCTCCTGTCTCTCTCTGTGCCTCTCGTGTCTGCCTCCTGTCTCTCTGTGCCTCTCGTTTCTGTCCTCTGTCTTTCTCGTTTGTGTCGTCTCTCTTTCTTTGTGTCCTCTGTTTGTCTCTCTCTCTCTCTCTCTCTCTCTCTCTCTCTCTCTCTCTCTCTCTCTCTCTCTCTCTCTCTCTCTCTCTCTCTCTCTCTCTCTCTCTCTCTCTCTCTCTCTCTCTCTCTCTCTCTCTCTCTCTCTCTCTCTCTCTCTCTCTCTTCCTATTTGCCAGCTTTTCCTGAGACTTGACTGCAGGTGAGATGAGTTAATCTTTCAGAGAAGCTTCAGCAGGAGGTCCTGCCAGCTCAACCCCTGCACCTGTTCATTTCATAACACACCTGATCAAGGGGCTCCGAGCCCCAGGACTGGGTGCAGCAGCAGGGCTAGTGTGAGTTTGTAACCCTGCTCAAACTCCTGGCTCCTGATCATTTCAATATTAATAATAATAATACTAGACTTCATTGAGGGGAGCTCTGAACCCCAGGACTGGGTGCAGCAGCAGCAGCAGGGCGAGTGTGAGTTTCTAACCCTGCTCAAACTCCTGGCTCCTGATCATTTCAATATTAATAATAATAATACTAGACTTCATTGAGGGGAGCTCTGAACCCCAGGACTGGGTGCAGCAGCAGCAGCAGGGCTAGTGTGAGTTTCTAACCCTGCTCAAACTCCTGGCTCCTGATCATTTCAATATTAATAGTAGACTTCATTGAGGGGAGTTTCGCACCCTCTGTCCGCCCCTGGCTCTCCCAGCTCCTCTGTGCTTGTCAGGACAGACTGCTTTCTGTCTCTGGAGTGTGGGAATCTCTCGTGTGAGTCAGTGTGGGGGGGGGGGGGGTACGTCACTGACTTTCTATGGAAGTGTGTGCGTGAGACTGTGGCGCACAGGGAGTCTCTCTATATAAACTACACGGTGGTGTGGAGAGGGAGAGTATTATAGATAGGACTTCTGTTTTTCAGATTTTTATTAATTGTATTTCTTCAGTGCTTATTGGCTGTAATTATTATTATTATTATTATTATTATTATTATTATTATTAATAATAATAATATTATTTATTTCTTAGACGCCCTTATCCAAGGCGACTTACAATTGTTACAAGATACCACATTATTTTTACATACAATTCCCCATTTATACAGTTGGGTTTTTACTGGAGCAATCTAGGTAAAGTACCTTGCTCAAGGGTACAGCAGCAGTGTCCCCCACCTGGGATTGAACCCACGACCCTCCGGTCAAGAATCCAGAGCCCTCACCACTACTCCACACTGCTGCCCATTTATGAATCGCAATGCAGGTTGTGCTGCTGGACGGCTGGTGGGTTTTTAGTTCTGTGAATTGTGTTTTTCTTCGGTTCTGTGCACGCGGTGATGTCACAGGATACACGCTGTGCTGGAACTGCGACACTAAAACGTCCCGGAGGGGGGGGGGGGGGGTGATATTTTTTTGGGACTGTCTGCTGACTAAGATCAAGTGACAAGTACCAGTGTGTGTTTTTGTGCGAGTGGTTCTCCTGAAATAACCAAATTCTCAAACCCAGACCCACCCCCGTCACATGAAACCGAATCCTGTGATTTTACCCCCCTTTTTGTTACATTTTTAAAAATATGTTTTCATATTTTTATTATTTATTTCTTAGCAGACACCCTTATCCAGGGTGACTTACAATTGTTACAAGATATCACATTATTTTTACATACAATTCTCCATTTATACAGTTGGGTTTTTACTGGAGCAATCTAGGTAAAGTACCTTGCTCAAGGGTACAGCAGCAGTGTCCCCCACCTGGGATTGAACCCACGACCCTCCGGTCCAGAGTTCTCTTTCTTTACCTTCTCATCTTTATTCTCTCTCTCTCGTGTTTTGTATCCTGCTGTAAGACCACAGCTGAGCTCATTGTAATTAAAGAACTACAGCTCCCATCATGCCTCACCCTTGCCGCAGGTGCAAAGGCATGCTGGGAGCTGTAGTCCTAACCAGGGCTGTACTGATTCTATCTTGAGACAAGACCACATCGTACCGCATTGTAGTCTGCAGAGTGGCTCTTGAAAGATTTAGAAAGTGTGTTTTTTATTTTTTTTATTATATAGTTCTTGCGTTTTGAATAATCACATTATCAAGGTCTCCTATCACCTGTCCCGTATTCCATGAGGAAACGGTTGGCTGAATTTTCGCTTACAAAGTTTTTCAGCTTCAGAGTTTTCTTTTCTGTGTGGGTCTGTGCTGTGACCCCCCCCCCTCCCCCTCCTCCTCCTCTTGGTGTGATTCTCAGCTTGGTCTGCCAATCAGCACAGTGATTAGGCAAGCCCTTCCCCACACTGACGTGAGTGTGATTCTCCGCAGTGTGAGAAGCTGTGATTCACACAGTCCTGCGCTTTCCTCACACTGTGCCATCGCTGGAAGGCTTTCATTTACCACAGGAGTGTGTGTGTGTGTGTGTGTGAGAGATATATAATAGAGATATAGATAGATAGAAAGAATCAGGGGGAGTGATAAACCTCCAAGTGTGAATACTTAAGTTCACAAACCTGGGAATAAGTTAGTTTTAAAAATTATATATATAAAATAAATGTATTAATTTATTTCTAAGCAGACGCCCTTATCCAGGGCGATTTTACAGTCGTAAACAAAAATACATTTCAAGAATCAAAGTACAAGTAATAATACAATTAAGAGCAAGATAAATACAATGACTTTGGTTCTAGCAAGTACAAGTGTGACAAAATACGATTCAGTAATGGAGCAGATAACAGTGTCAGTGATAGTTACATCAGGATATAATTAAATACGAAATACTACAGATTAAATAACACTTGTGACAGATTACAGTATTCTGAAGTACATGATTAAACGCAGTAAAATAGGGGGCAGATAAGAGCAAATAAAGTGCATTGTGTGTGTGTGTGTGTATATAAAAAATAAAAAAATAAAAATTAGGCAAGTTTGTGAAACATTTTGTAGATTTGTGATTTATTTAAAAACCAGGTATCCCTCAAGAAGTATCATCTTAGTGAAACTTGAACGCATGTGAACAGGGTGGGGGGGGGGTCTTATTATTATTTTTATCAGTTCAAATTCCTTTAAATTAATTCAAGGGGGCTTGGTTGTCCAGTGGTTGGAGAAAGGGGTCTCGATACCAGGAGGTTCAAATCCCGGCTGAGCCTCCGACTCCCTGTGTGTGTGTGTGTGACCCTGAGCAAGTCACTGAACCTCCTTGTGCTCCGTCCTTCAGGATGAGACGTCAAACAAACAAGCTCCTATTGGAAGTGACTCTGCAGCAGCCACTGACTCCCTCTGTGTGTGTGACCCTGAGCAAGTCACTGAACCTCCTTGTGCTCCGTCCTTCAGGATGAGACGTCAAACAAACGAGCTCCTATTGGAAGTGACTCTGCAGCAGCCACTGACTCCCTGTGTGTGTGTGACCCTGAGCAAGTCACTGAACCTCCTTGTGCTCCGTCCTTCAGGATGAGACATCAAACAAACGAGCTCCTATTGGAAGTGACTCTGCAGCAGCCACTGACTCCCTGTGTGTGTGTGTGACCCTGAGCAAGTCACTGAACCTCCTTGTGCTCCGTCCTTCGGATGAGACGTCAAACAAACAAGGTCCTATTGGAAGTGACTCTGCAGCAGCCACTGACTCCCTGTGTGTGTGTGTGACCCTGAGCAAGTCACTGAACCTCCTTGTGCTCCGTCCTTCGGATGAGACGTCAAACAAACAAGGTCCTATTGGAAGTGACTCTGCAGCAGCCACTGACTCCCTGTGTGTGTGTGACCCTGAGCAAGTCACTGAACCTCCTTGTGCTCCGTCCTTCAGGATGAGACGTCAAACAAACGAGCTCCTATTGGAAGTGACTCTGCAGCAGCAGCAGTTGCTGATGATGCAGAGTTCACCCCCTAGTCTCTGGAAGTTGCTTTGGATAAGAGTCTGCAGAATGAAAAATAATTGCAATTGATTTAAAGGGAATTGTAAATTTAAGAATTTATTTTAAAGGATTTGCGATCAATCCCAGCACTGTCGTTTTGAAATGATCAATTTCCATGACAAACATTTCCACTGAAGTCTCGACTCCTCCTTTTTCTTATTTCCTAATGAATCAATGGTTTAATTGCACCTCTTCCTTGGTATTTAGAGTGATTTATTCTCTTTTTATTTCTCTCCTTTTCTGCAGCTTCTGCGTTCCCTCCTTCCTCCCTTCCCTCCCTCCTCCTCCTCCTCCTCCTCCCTCGTTCTGAAGCTGGTGGTTTTTTACGGGCTGCTTCTTCCCATGAGCCTTTGCAACTAGACGCTTCCTCCCTCCTCCCCCTAACTTCCTGCTCCGCCCCCCAGTCAGTCTGCCAGCCAATCAGGGGCACAGGTCGGTATCCACTTCCTTTTTTGTTTTTTTTAATGATCTGCTTTATTTATTCTAATAAATGAAATTGTTTGCATAGCTTATGAATGATCTGCTAACACATGGTTTAAAATCCGTCCTCTCCTCCCTGTCCTATTTTGCTGGTGATTTTGCAAGCTTCTCAGACTATTTTTTCCTAGTTCCTGGTTTTTTTTGCTTCAGTCCTTTGAGCAGTTCAGAGTTCTGTCGCACCTCTAATCAAGAGTTCTTGGCTTTTTGAAGTATATTGTCAAACCTGGCTTGGAGACGCTTGTCTGGAGAGTCCTACCTGCCTCCCTTGCGCTGTTGCGTGATTGGATTGAGGGACAGGAGCCTGGCTGTTAGGATTCCCCAGGCAAGCTTCTCAGAGCCAGCCAGACAGCTTTAAAATGAGAAGAAATCGATTCTTATTGGAGGAGCGACAGAGCAGTTCAGATCGATCTGAAGCTAATAGGACAGGAGGAGGGGGGGATGAGGGAGAGAGGGATGAGAGGGAGGGGGGATGAGGGATGAGGGAGAAGGGGAAGGGGAAGGGGAGGGGGGGGATGAGGGATGGGCTGAGCATTTACTTTTATCCCATTTTGTGTTTTGTAGCCTCATTTTTTTGTATTTCTTTTTAAAATATATTTAATTTAAATTTAATTCCTATAAGATGTGAAATATGTTTTATAACTGGTTTAAACGGTATCTTGGCAAGAATTGGTTTCTAAAACCAAGCAATTGGCTCGCTTAAAAAAATAAAATAAATAAAAATAAAATTTATATATAAAATATAAATAACTTATACTTGGAGGTTACAAAGCTGTGAAGTTTCGCCTTTCTGAGCAACACATTTTTAGCAATTTACTGAAAGTTTCAAAGCTTGATTTATTACAAAATATCTTAACCCACACAGTGTCTAACCCTGCTCAAACTGGCTCCTGATCATTTCAATATTAATAATAATAATACTAGACTTCATTGAGGGGAGCTCTGAACCCCAGGACTGGGTGCAGCAGCAGCAGCAGCAGCAGCAGCAGGGCTAGTGTGAGTTTCTAACCCTGCTCAAACTCCTGGCTCCTGATCATTTCAATATTAATAATAATAATACTAGACTTCATTGAGGGGAGCTCTGAACCCCAGGACTGGGTGCAGCAGCAGCAGCAGGGCTAGTGTGAGTTTCTAACCCTGCTCAAACTCCTGGCTCCTGATCATTTCAATATTAATAATAATAATACTAGACTTCATTGAGGGGAGCTCTGAACCCCAGGACTGGGTGCAGCAGCAGCAGCAGGGCTAGTGTGAGTTTGTAACCCTGCTCAAACTCCTGGCTCCTGATCATTTCAATATTAATAATAATAATACTAGACTTCATTGAGGGGAGCTCTGAACCCCAGGACTGGGTGCAGCAGCAGCAGGGCTAGTGTGAGTTTCTAACCCTGCTCAAACTCCTGGCTCCTGATCATTTCAATATTAATAATAATAATACTAGACTTCATTGAGGGGAGCTCTGAACCCCAGGACTGGGTGCAGCAGCAGGGCTAGTGTGAGTTTGTAACCCTGCTCAAACTCCTGGCTCCTGATCATTTCAATATTAATAATAATAATACTAAACTTCATTGAGGGGAGCTCTGAACCCCAGGACTGGGTGCAGCAGCAGCAGCAGCAGCAGCAGGGCTAGTGTGAGTTTCTAACCCTGCTCAAACTCCTGGCTCCTGATCATTTCAATATTAATAATAATAATACTAGACTTCATTGAGGGGAGCTCTGAACCCCAGGACTGGGTGCAGCAGCAGCAGCAGGGCTAGTGTGAGTTTCTAACTCAGATAAACGTGTGAAACTAAACCCATGATCACCCAGCTCGAGGCAGTTTAAAAATAGGCAGGTGTTTTGAAAGGTGAGGAGGAAATGTGTTGCTTGGTTTGGAGAAAGCTTCTCGTGGGATTAGAGTGAAGAGGGAAAGTGAAACGTGGGGTCAGTTTGAAACGTTTTAATGAAATGGCTGAATATTCTTTCCTTCTGTGTTTTAGTTTTAGTTTCTGGGGCTCAAATCTTAACCCTTTTATGCATGAAATTTAAAATAGTTTAGGGGGGGGGAATGGCGTTCTCATGAGGTCATCATCTTCCATGTAAAGACTAGAATTAGATTTTTTGTACCCGTTCCTGGTCATGAAAGGGTTAATTCCGGGGTTGCGTTCTAGTTTTAGGGGTGTAAGGAGACGCTGATGTCACGACGTGCAGGTCGTGATGCGGTGTGAATCGTGATACGGGCTCTCGTCCCCCATGGGCTGTTTGTATTGATGCACCAGAAGATCTAATGATCGTTTTGAAATGAAGGACTGTTCTGTTAAAATGAATGAGAGGGGGGCTCCCGAGTGGCGCATCCAGTAAAGGCGCTCCTCGCAGGATGTGCCCTATAGCCTGGAGATCGCAGGTTCGAATCCAGGCTATGTCACAGCTGACCGTGACCGAGAGTTCCTAGCGGGCGGTGCACAATTGGCTGAGCGCTGCCCGGGTAGGGAGGGCTTAGGTCGGCAGGGGAATCCACGGCTCACCGCGCATCAGCGACCCCTGTGGCCGATAGGGCGCCTGTGGCTCTGCAGCGGAGCCGCCAGATCTGTGTTGTCCTCCGGCACTATAGGTCTGGTGGCATTGCTGTGGATCTGCAGTGCGAAAAATGACGGCTTGGAAGGAGCACGTTTCGGAGGACGCGTGTTTCAGCCTCCGTTTCCTGAGTCGACGGGGGGGTTGCGAGCGGTGAGCCGGGGATACAGATAATAATTGGGCATGCTAAATTGGGGTGAAAACCGTGGTAAAAATAATTGACTAAATTAAAAAAAAAAAAAAAAAATGAATGAGAGGGGGAGAGAGAGAGAGTTCATACCAGCTCTAAAGCACAGCACTCAAGGACTGCAGTGAACTACAGACCTCTATTACTAATGTAAAGAAAGCATCAGGATGCATTGATAGACACTGAATCGGTACAGCCCTAGTTGGGACTACAGCTCCCAGCATGCCTCTACACCTGCGGAAATGGTGAGGGATGCTGGGAGCTGTAGTTTAGCTACAGTGAGCTGTGGTCTTGTGTATCGAACGATACAGGCCTCTATTACTAATGTAAAGAAAGCATCACGATTCATTTATACACAGTAGACTGTTGCGTGCCCAGCTAGAACTACTATTCCCAGCATGCCTCTGCACCGGCAGCAATGGTGAGGGATGCTGGGAGCTGTAGTTTTTAAACATTGAGCTGTGGTCTTGTATCTCAAATGATAGACCTCTTGTAAAGAAAGCATCAGGATTCACTGGTGCACAGTGAATCGGTCCAGCTCTAGCTGGAACTACAGTTCCCAGCATGCCTCTGCAGCAGTGGCGCGGGATGCTGGGAGCTGTAGTTCTTAATGCGCTGTGGTCTTGTAAAGAAAGCATCGCGATTCATCGATTTTTACACAGTGAATCGGTCCAGCCCTCCAAAACATTTTAAACCAGTCCTTATTTTCTATTCTCATCTATTTCTTCTTTAATCTCCTTGCTGTTTTTTCCCGAACTCTGTCGCTGTTCTCCCCGGCAGCCCTCCTCCTCGCTCCCCCTCTCCTCCTCGCTCCCCTGTTCCTCGATGGAGGACTCCGATGTGGAGTGCACAGCCAGCCTGCTGGCCTCCGTGCGCGAGCAGGAGGTGCAGTTCGAGAGGCTGACCCGTGCGCTTGAGGAAGAGAGACGCAGCACTCAGAGAGGGACGCTCCCACGCGGCGCGCAGCAGGTAAAACACCCCCCCCCCTCCACTTCCTGTGTCCTCTAACACCGGTGTGCAGCCGGTAAAACGTCCCCCCGCTTCCTGTGTCATGTGAGAATGGTTCCGTGGTGCGTCGGGGGGTCTTGCTGTTGGAGATTCAGCTCAGTTTTTGGGAGGTGGTTTTAGTAACACAAAAAAAACTTTTTTAAACTAATATTTTTTAAACAAATTTAATCACCTTTTTTTTTTGTTCTTGTCCCTGATTTTTTGTTAGAGGGTTGGTTGACTCTCCCCTCCGCTCGGTGGAGTGAGAGTTGGGTTTGAATCAGGATCGGCTGAGTCTCTCCGAGTCTGTCCGCTCTGAACTGCAGTGCGCTGCGCTGTGGTCTTGTGTCTCAAACGATACAGGCCTCTTACTAATACATGCAAAGGAAGCATCAGGATTCATTGATACACACTGAATCTGTACAGCCCTAGTTAGGACTACAGCTCCCAGCATGCCTCTGCATCTGCAGCAATGGCAAGGGATGCTGGGAGCTGTAGTTTAGATGCTGTGCTGTGGTCTTGTATCTCAAATGACAGATCTCTATTGCTATACTTGTCTTGTATCACAACCTATAGACCTCTTACTATACATTGTGTAAAGAAAGCATCGCGATTTCATTGATGCACAGTGGAGTGTTGCACGCCTAGCTAGAACTACAGTTCCCAGCATGCCTCTGCACCCGCGGCAATGGTGAAGGGTGCTGGGAGCTGTAGTTCTTAAACAACGAGCTGTAGTCTTGTATCAAGCGATGCAGACTTCTATTACGATGCATCATGTAACGAAAGCTTCACAATACACACTGAATCAGTACAGCCTAAGCTAGGACTACAGCTCCCAGCATGCCTCTGCTCCCGCGGCAATGGTGAGGGATGCTGGGAGCTGTAGTTCTCAAACGATACAGGCCTCTTGCTAAGATCCATCCTGTAAGGAAATCATCAGGATTTAGAGATGCCTGTGCTTCTTTCCCACAGTGAACTGGTTTTTGTTTAATTCCCTGGTAACTGTTTTTGTAGGAGTCGGGTTCTGAAATAGTGTCCTTTTTTTTGTTTCTCTGTTTTTACCTTAATTTTTTCAAAACGGTTATTCTAACTTTTTTTAAATACTGAAAATGTCCGCTGTGCGTTCCGAACGCGTTGTTTTTGGATAATGTCCCGTTTCTTTTTTGAGGGTGGGTGTGGTGGTAGACAGATGCCACTGTTGCGTGTGTTTTTATTTATTTATTTATATAAACGTGTTTTGAATTTTACCCCAATGCTGAAGTGAAGGGTAGAAGATTTATAATGACATGCTGGGTCTAATTTTCCATTAGCAATGCGAACATCCTGTCTGTACAGTCGGGTTATACAGTCAGCACTGACTAAACACGCTGAGATATCTAGCTATTCTCTCTATATCTATTATATAATCCTGTCTATTATAGAGATCTAGCTATCCTATCAATATCTATATCTATCTATCTATCTATCTATCCTATCTATCTATCTATCTATCTATCTATTATATAATCCTGTCTATTAGATATCTATCTATCCTATCAATATCTATTATATAATCCTGTCTATTACAGAGATCTAGCTCTCCTATCAATATCTATTATATAATCCTGTCTATTATAGAGATCTAGCTCTCCTATCAATATCTATTATATAATCCTGTATTATAGAGATCTAGCTATCCTATCAATATCTATTATATAATCCTGTCTATTATAGAGATCTAGCTATCCTATCAATATCTATTATATAATCCTGTCTATTAGATATCTATCTATCCTATCAATATCTATTATATAATCCTGTCTATTATAGAGATCTAGCTATCCTATCAATATCTATTATATAATCCTGTCTATTAGAGATCTAGCTATCCTATCAATATCTATTATATAATCCTGTATTATAGAGATCTAGCTATCCTATCAATATCTATTATATAATCCTGTCTATTATAGAGATCTAGCTATCCTATCAATATCTATTATATAATCCTGTCTATTAGAGATCTAGCTATCCTATCAATATCTATTATATAATCCTGTCTATTAGAGATCTAGCTATCCTATCAATATCTATTATATAATCCTGTCTATTAGATATCTATCTATCCTATCAATATCTATTATATAATCCTGTCTATTATAGAGATCTATCTACCCTATCAATATCTATTATATAATCCGGTCTATTATAGAGATCTAGCTATCCTATTTATATTATCTATTAGAATCTATTTATATTATATTATCTATCTAGATAATCATATCTATTATATTATCTTAGATCTATCTCTAATACTCTCTCACCTATCTATCTGTTATATAATGTATTTATTTATATTATCTATTATAATATTTATCTATATAATCTATTTATCCATATACTCTCTCTATAACCTGTTTATCTATATAATCTCTCTGTTATATTATCAATCAAGTTATATCAATGTAAGTATGACGGGAACCTCAGATCCCTGCTAGTCTGGGCTCTGTGAAGCCAGCCGGTAAGATCAGTTCCTTTTACAGACTTTATTAATCTCTTTCCTGTGTGATTTCTGATTCAGAACGGGAGGTTACCTGGCGATGCTGAGTTCGAGCGACAGAAAGTATCTGAAGTCTATCTGAACGGAACACAGGTGAGAGAGAGAGAGAGAGTGTGTGTGTGTGTGTGTGTGTGTGTGTGTGTGTGTTCATACCCGCCATAAAACACACTTCGTTCATTCGAGAAGTGTGATCCAGTCCTGGTTTCACTAGGAGTTTAATAAGACACACCCGAGCTTGTTAGCTAGACACACTGGGGCTGATCAAGCTGGTAGTAAAACCTGGACTGGGTGACACTGCTGTGGAATAGGAGTCTGATTACCAGCCCTGCAATGTAATTGCATTAAGAGTCTGCAGGGCTGGGAATGAGACTCCCGCTGCACAGCAGTGTGATCCAGTCCTGGTTTCACTAGGAATTTAATAATAAGACACACCTGAGCTTGTTAGCTAGACGTACTGGGGCTGATCAAGCTGGTAGTAAAACCTGGACTGGGTGACACTGCTGTGGAACAGGAGTCTCGTTACCAGCACATTAATTAGCTGCACTCCGAACACGGTTAGCATGGTTTTTAATACCCGAGTTTAAACGTGATTTTAAAATTGAACCGTGCTGTCCCTGCGGTATATAGCAGTGTGGAGTAGTGGTCAGGGCTCTGGACTCTTGACCGGAGGGTCTTGGGTTCAATCCCAGGTGGAGGACACTGCTGCTGTACCCTTGAGCAAGGTGCTTTTACCTAGATTGCTCCAGTAAAAACCCAACTGTATAAATGGGGAATTGTATGTAAAAATAATGTGATATCTTGTAACAATTGCAAGTTGCCCTGGATAAGGACGTCTGCTAAGAAATTCATTATATATAATATGATGGTTCACTTGTCTGTCTCCTAGCCGCAGCAGTACAGCACTCTGACCAGGATGTTGGACCCGGGCCACTTTGTGGAGGAGACGGTCACGATGGAGGAGGATCCCGACCTGCCTGCCTCCGTGGTTTCCGTGGAAACGTCGGAAGACGGGACCACGCGCAGGACGGAGACCACGGTAAGGATGACGTGTCAAAAAAGTGTCTCAACTCCCGGAGTCTTGCAGCTAGGACTACAGCTCCCAGCATGCCTCTGCTCCTGCAGCTGTGGTGAGGGATGCTGGGAGCTGTAGTTCTTGAATTGCAATGAGTTTGAGCAGTTGTGGTCTTGTATTTTGATATACAGTGGAATAGGTACAGCCTGGGCTAGAACTACGGCTCCCAGCATGCCTCTGCTCCTGCAGCCGTGGCGAGGGATGCTGGGAGCTGTAGTTCTTGAACTGCAATAAGTTTGAGTGGTGGTTGTCTTGTATTTTGATATACAGTGGAATAGGTACAGCCTGGGCTAGGACTACAGTTCCCAGCATGCCTCTGATCCTGCAGCCATTGTGAGGGATGCTGGGAGCTGTAGTTCCTAAACTACAAAAGGCTCTGCTGTGGTTTTTGTATGTAATTTCTCTCTCTTACACACCACCAGGTGAAGAAGGTTGTAAAGACGGTCACGACTCGCACTGTGATCCCCTCAGTCTCTGTCTCGGACGCCCTCTCCCTCGACGGCTCAATCCAGGGGGGCAACGGCTTCTCCGGGGGCTCCATGCAGGGCGGGGGGGCCCCGGGGAACGGGGGGGGCTACAACGCCACGCTGGAGCGCATGTACCGGGGAGGAGGAGGAGGAGGGACCCCTGCTCCTCCTGCGGGAAACATGTACATGGGACCCCCGGGCACCGCCACCGTACCCCGAAACTATCACTACGCAGACTCCGCTGGGGGGTACCCGCGGGGAGGAGGGGGCTACGGGGAGACCAACAACTACCGTCCAGGCCCCCCCTCGGAGGCTTACGCCAGCCTGTCGAGAATGCAGCACATGGATGACAGATACAGGTGAGAGACGGGGGAGGGGTGCGATTCGTAACAAATTCCCGTTTGGAGCTAAACCTCGGCACACCCTATCTTTGTAATTAATTTATACCGTTTTAATCAGTTAATTTTTTTAGACGTCAAACAAACGAGCTCCTATTGGAAGTGACTCTGCAGCAGCCACTGACTCCCTGTGTGTGTGTGACCCTGAGCAAGTCACTGAACCTCCTTGTGCTCCGTCCTTCAGGATGAGACGTCAAACAAACGAGCTCCTATTGGAAGTGACTCTGCAGCAGCCACTGACTCCCTGTGTGTGTGTGTGTGACCCTGAGCAAGTCACTGAACCTCCTTGTGCTCCGTCCTTCAGGATGAGACGTCAAACAAACGAGCTCCTATTGGAAGTGACTCTGCAGCAGCAGCAGCAGTTGTTGATGATGCAGAGTTCACCCCCCTGGTCTCTGGAAGTCTCTTTAGATGAGAGTCTCTGCTGAATTGATTCATTACGCATTTTTGTCCTTCGGTCGCCACTCCTTGTATTTTTTGGCGACCCTCGTTATTTTTTTTCAGAGTTCTACCGCATGTCACTCTGAATGATAAATCAGTCTGATGGATGCCAGCGACCCTCAGAGAGAGAGAGAGAGCTATCCCAATCTCTTCGCACCTCTATCCTGTTCACAGCTTCTCAGAAGTAGCGTTCAGAGCTAAGAAACAGCTGCTGGGGTTTGTGCGAGTCGCTGTTCACACACACACACACACACACACACACAAACATCCCCGTCATCCACTTCTTCCTCCACAGAGGAAGTTTTTGCACGTACAGCAGAAGCTCTGAAGTTTTTGCACGTACAGATGATAGAGGGATTGGTTTATGTTGTGTGTGTCAGAGAAACCTCAGATTGTTTCAGTGTGTTTAACACGGTCAAGGGAAAAGTGTGTTTTGAAAAGTGGAGGCGTGTTTCCAGGCTTGTGATGCCATGGAAACCACACCTTTTTTAAATCTAGCGTCTCTGTGATGTCATTCGCTTTGTGATGTCATCCGCTACGTAGCTAATGATGTAACGGCGAGCCGTTTCTGTTGAACCCTTCAGACGTCGCGGCATCGCGTCTGTTTGATCAGTTTAATTTTTTTATTCTTCAAGACTGTACATTTACATTATCACAGTTTTTTTATTTTTTCTAAAACCACAAACCTTCAGCTCATCCTCGTTGTGTCTGTTCCTTGTAAAGAGCTGAACGATTCCTTCATTAACTTTATTTTATTTTTGTTATTTGATCGTGGTTCTGTGTTTTTGTCTATCTCTCATCTGTCTAGTCCAGCAGTCACTACATTTTAGACAGGTTCATTTTAAGCTGTGGGTAGCCTGGCTATAGTGGTGTCTGTCTCCTGTGAGTGTCTGTTTGTCTCGTGAGTGTCTGTCTGTGTGTCCTGTGACTGTCTCCTGTGTGTGTCACTCTCGTTGTGTTTGCTCACAAGACTGAAATCATAAGATAAGAGCTGTGTGTGTGTGTGTGTGTGTGTGTGTGTGTGTCTCTGTCCTGTGAGTCTGTCTGTGTCCTGTGTGTCTGTTCTGTGAGTCTGTGTCTGTCCTGTGTGTGTCACTCTCGTTGTGGTTGCTCACAAGACTGAAATCATAAGATAAGAGCTCTGTGTGTTTAGCATCGCCTACAATTGTAGGATTGAGGTGAGGCTTGAGAAAAAATAAACTATATGAACGCAGTTTAGATGCTATTATTTAACATCCTCTGATATGGAGGGGGGGGGGGGGGGACTCTACCGGAAGCCACAATAGCAGTCCAGTAGTATTTCATATTAGATTTCAGAAATGAAACAAAATGTGATTTCTTTAAGTATATCCTAAAATTCTAGGATGCAAAGCCCTCTCTCTCTCTCCCCTCTCTCTCTCTCTCTCTCATATCCAGTGTTGTGTGGTTCTGATAGATTCCTCTCTCTCTCCTCTCTCTCTCTCTCTCTCTCTCTCTCTCTCTCTCTCTCTCTCTCTCTCTCTCGTGTCTCTCTCTCTCTCGTGTCTCTCTCTCTCTCTCTCTCTCTCTCTCTCTCTCTCTCTCTCTCTCTCTCTCTCTCTCTCTCGTGTCTCTCTCTCTCGTGTCTCTCTCTCTCTCTCTCTCTCTCTCTCTCTCTCTCTCTCTCTCTCTCTCTCTCTCTCTCTCTCTCTCTCTCTCTCTCTCTCTCTCTCTCTGATCCAGTGTTGTGTGGTTCTGATAGACTCCCCTCTCTCTCTCTCTGTCTCTCAGGCCCGCGGACGGGTACCGCACTCTCGATGCGGGGTACCGGGCCCCCAGCAGGCAGGCCGACCCGTACGCAGCCCAGCCGCAGGTGCGCATGGGGAGCAACCTGGAGCTGAGCCGAGGGGGGGCACCCCGAAAGATTCGTCCCCGAGTCCTACGGCCTGGAGGACGACCAGAGGAGCCTGGGATACGAGGACCTGGACTACGGGCTGGCCCCGGGGGGCCTGGGGGGGGGCCCGAGACTACCCCAGCATGACCCTGAGGAGCGCGGGGGGCACGCTGGACCCCCGCCGGAGGCTCAGGTACCCGGGGGGGTGGTTTTTAATGTCTCATCTTGAATCGTGATGTGGGGGAGTGCTGTTACTGGAGTAGCAAGTAAAACAAACTGGGAATGTGGAGTCAGAAGAGTAATGTCGGGTTTCCAGAACTCTGTGTGTGTACCCTCGGTAAATCTCTCCTCTTTGTCTTTGTCCTTTCTTTCTTTCTTTCTTTCTTTCTTTCTTTCTTTCTTTCTTTTTCTCCTTTCTTTCTTTTCTTTCTTTCGTTTTTCTTTTTTTCTCTTTCGTTCTTTCTTTCTTTCTTTCTTTCTTTCTTTCTTTCGTTCTTTCTTTCTCGTTCTTTCTTTTTCTCTTTCTTTCTCTCTCCTTTCTTTCGTTCTTTCTTTCTCGTTCTCTCTCATTCTTTCTTTTTCTCCTTTCTTTCTTTCTTTCTTTCCTTCTTTCCTTCTTTCTTTCTCTTTCTTTCTCTCTTTCGTTCTTTTTCTTTTTTTCTCTTTCGTTCTTTTCTCTTTCTTTCTCTCTTTCGTTCTTTTTCTTTTTTTCTCTTTCGTTCTTTCTTCTTTCTTTCTTTCTTTCTCTCTTTCTTTCTCTTTCTCTCCTTTCTTTCTCTCTTTCGTTCTTTTTCTTTTTTTCTCTTCTTTCTTTCTTTCTTTGTCTCTTTTTCTTTCTTTCTTTCTTTCTTTCTTTCTTTCTTTCTTTGTCTCTCTTTTTCTTTCTTTCTCTCGTTCTTTCTTTTTCTTTCTTTCTTTTTTTTCTTTCTTTCATTCTTTCTTTCTTTTTCTTTCTTTCATTCTTTCTTTCTTTCTTTCTCTCATTCTTTCTTTTTCTTTCTTTGTCTCTCTTTTTCTTTCTTTCTCTCGTTCTTTCTTTTTCTTTCTCTTTCTTTTTCCTTTCTTTCTTTCTTTTTCTTTCTCTTTCGTTCTTTCTTTCTTTTCTCTCCTTTCTTTCTCTTTCATTCTTTCTCTTTCTCTTTCTTCTTTCTCTTTCGTTCTTTCTTTCTTTTCTCTCCTTTCTTTCCCTCTTTCTTTCTTTCTCTCTCTCTCTCTCTCTCTCTCGCTGTCTGTCACTGTAGGTGCTATGAGGCTTTTTCTTTCTTTCTTTCTTTCTTTCTCTCCTTTCTTTTGTCCCTGTGTATTTCTCTCCGTGTGTCTCTTTCTCTCTCTGTCTGTCTCCTGTCTGTCTCTGTCTCCTGTCTGTCTCTGTCTGTCACTGTGTAGGTGCTATGAGGACAGTGAGATGGGGGTGGGTGCAGGGGCCCCCGATTTTTTTACTGGTGCAGCAGGGTACCCCACTAACTGTGTCCTGTCTCTGTGTGCAGGAGCTATGAGGACACCCTGGACAGTGACATGGGGGGAGGGGACCCCTATTACTGGGCGAGCAACGCCCCTCTGGCCCAGGCGGAGCGGGGGAGCATGGCCAGTCTGGACGGCACGCTGCGGAAGGGGGGGGCGCCCCAAAACTGGAGGCAGCCAGAGCTCCCCGAGGTCATCGCCATGCTGAACTACCGACTGGACCCCGTGAAATCCAACGCAGCCGCCTTTCTACAGCACCTCACCTTCCAGAACGACAAGGTAATCAATCGAGCGATCGATCAGTGATCAATCCAGCAGCACTGCGCCGTCAATAATCCACACAATCGATTTTAAAAGGGCAACACTCGGATCAATACACCCCCTTCCCTGCAGCGCTTTCAAACAAACGGAGGGCAGCGTTTACATGAAAGAAAACCAGTAAAAACGGGTTTACAAGCAGGGTAGAGAGAGAGATCTGGGAGTCTTCAGCTGTGCATATAAACTGCGCTTGTAGATCTCTACATCGCCCCCTCCTGGTCTGCACTGGACTCTCCTGACCTCAGCACCTCGTCACTGGATCCTCAGCTGATGCGCTATCCTTGCACTATTGCACTGCTAATCTGTCACTGTAGATCGAACTCGCTGTGATCCTAACTTGTTGCCTCCTGGTTCATATTGTATTCTAGCAGTGTTATTATTATCAGCACTGTCTGTAAACCTGCACTGTGTTTAAATATGAAGCTTGCATTGTAACCCTGTGCTGTGAGTCGCCTGGGATAAAGCAGGGGTCTGACAAATATCAACTGTGTACATGATCTCTCTCTCTCTCTCTCTCTCTCCTCTCCTCTCCTCTCCTCTCCTCTCTCTCTCTCCTTTTTCTGTGTCTGTCTCTCCTTTCTCTCTCCATTTCTCTCGTTCTCTCCTCTTTGTGTGTGTCTTTCCTCTTTCTTTCTGTCTGTCTCTCCTCTATTTCTTTTTCTGTGTCTGTCTCCTCTTTCTGTGTGCCTCCTTTCTTTCTTTCTTTCTCCTTCTCTTGCTCTTTCTTTCTCTTTCCTTGTGTGTGTCTTTCTCTCCCTTTTCTCTACCCTTTTTCTCCTCCCCCTTTTTTTCTCTTTCTCTCTCAGATGAAATCTGACGTCCGTCGTTTGAAGGGGATCCCCGCGCTGGTCGGCCTCCTGGATCACCCCAAGAAAGACGTTCACTACAGCGCCTGCGGGGCCCTGAAGAACATCTCCTTCGGACGGGAGGGAGAGAACAAGGTGGCGATCAAGAACTGTGACGGGGTGCCGGCGCTCGTGAGACTGCTGAGGAAAGCGAGAGACCAGGACCTCACAGACTGCATCACAGGTGAGGGGCGCAGCCCTGCAATACAATAACAATACCAGACCTTACTGAGGGGGGCTCTGAACCCCAGGACCTCACAGACTGCATCACAGGTGAGGCGCGCAGCCCTGCAATACAATAACAATACCAGACCTCACTGAGGGGAGCTCTGAACCCCAGGACTGGGTGCAGCAGCAGCAGCAGGGCTAGTGTGAGTTTGTAACCCTGCTCAAACTCCTGGCTCCTGATCATTTCAATATTAATAATAATAATACTAGACTTCATTGAGGGGCGCTCTGAACCCCAGGACTGGGTGCAGCAGCAGCAGCAGCAGCAGGGCTAGTGTGAGTTTGTAACCCTGCTCAAACTCCTGGCTCCTGATCATTTCAATATTAATAATAATAATACTAGACTTCATTGAGGGGCGCTCTGAACCCCAGGACTGGGTGCAGCAGCAGCAGCAGCAGCAGGGCTAGTGTGAGTTTCTAACCCTGCTCAAACTCCTGGCTCCTGATCATTTCAATATTAATAATAATAATACTAGACTTCATTGAGGGGAGCTCTGAACCCCAGGACTGGGTGCAGCAGCAGCAGCAGCAGCAGCAGGGCTAGTGTGAGTTTGTAACCCTGCTCAAACTCCTGGCTCCTGATCATTTCAATATTAATAATAATAATACTAGACTTCACTGAGGGGAGCTCTGAACCCCAGGACTGGGTGCAGCAGCAGCAGCAGCAGCAGGGCTAGTGTGAGTTTCTAACCCTGCTCAAACTCCTGGCTCCTGATCATTTCAATATTAATAATAATAATACTAGACTTCATTGAGGGGAGCTCTGAACCCCAGGACTGGGTGCAGCAGCAGCAGCAGCAGCAGGGCTAGTGTGAGTTTCTAACCTTGTGCAGTTTATTTATTAATTCTTTCTCTTTTTCTCTTTCTCTTGCCCCCTCTCTCTATTGCCTCTTTCTTTCTTTCTTCCTCTCTCTCCAAACTCTCTCTCCTCTCGCTCTCTCTCTCTCTGCTCTCTGCTCTCTCTCTCTCTCTCTCTCTCTCTCTCTCTCTCTCTCTCTCTCTCTCTCTCTCTCTCTCTCTCAGGCACCCTGTGGAACCTCTCCTCTCATGACTCTGTGAAGATGGAGATCGTGGATCACGCGCTGCACGCTCTCTCAGACGAGGTCATGGTGCCGCGGTCGGGGTGGGAGAGAGAGCAGAACGAGGACTCCAAACCCAGACACATCGAGTGGGAGACGGCCCTCACCAACACTGCAGGCTGCCTCAGGTACGAGGAGGGGACAAACCCAGACTCCATATTGCACAGCAGTGTCACCCAGTCCAGGTTTTACTACCAGCTTGATCAGCCCCAGTGTGTCTAGCTAACAAGCTCAGGTGTGTCTTATTATTAAACTCCTAGTGAAACCAGGACTGGATCACACTGCTGTGCAGCGGGGATAGCAGTGTGTGTGTATGACTAGAATAGTGTTTGATCTCTCTCTCGCTCTCTCGCTCAGGAACGTGAGCTCGGAGCGCAGCGAGGCTCGCAGGAAGCTGAGGGAGTGCAGCGGGCTGGTGGACGCGCTCATGTACATCGTGCAGTCACAGATCAACCGCCAGGACGTGGACAACAAGGTGGGGAGAGGAGGGGGGACAGAGTGGAGAGGAGGGAGGAACAGAGGGGTGGAGAGGGGGGGCAGAGTGAGGAGGGGGACAGAGGGGTGGAGAGGGGGGACAGAGTGGAGAGGAGGAGGGGGACAGAGGGGTGGAGAGGGGGGACAGAGTGGAGAGGAGGAGGTGGGGACAGAGGGGGGACGGAGAGGAGGGGGGACAGAGGAGAGGAGGGTGGAGATTCTTGAAGGATCCCAGGGTGTCAGCTTCAACAACATTTTCTTTACTTTCTCTCTCAGCTGGTTGAGAACTGCGTGTGTCTGCTCCGAAACCTGTCCTATCAGGTCCACAGGGAGGTCCCGGGATGCGAGCGCTACCAGGAGAACGCCCTCCTCAGCCAGTCCCCAAACTCCAACGGGACCCAGCGAGCCAGCTGCTTCGGGAGCAAGAAGGGCAAAGGTGAGAGAGAGAGACACACACCAGTCAAGACAACTTTGTTTTCGGCTCTTGCACAGTTTTTTTCGTAAGACGTTTTATAAGTAACTTAAAATCTGCAGCTTTTTTTAGGAGCTGAAAGCAATTTTAACCCTTTGCCGGTCCTATTTCGGACCACGTCTGACATAGATGTCAAGTCGAATAGGCTGTTCTGATTAAGAAATAGCGCCCCCTCACACTGTGTAGGCAGAGCAGGGAACTGCAGCTCTGGTTTTTAAGTGTGGCTGTGTTGTGATCTCCAGTGGGACGAGGGAGCTGGTAAACTGGTCCCAGTTTAAGGGTGGTGGTTTTCTTTACTGGTTTCGGGGCTCTTGCTTGCTGCTTGTCTGGTGGGGGTGGGGGGTCAGTCTGGGGGGGGCTGTTTTTTTTTATTTTGCTTTTTGCTACAGATTTCTCATCTCCACTTCTTCCCCTCTTATTTTCTCTTCCTGGTGAGATAGATGAGTGGTTTTCTAAAGGTGAGTTTTTTTTTTTTCGTTTACCTTCCACCTCAACTTTGATGTACAGTAAAACCTCTATTAATCTTTATTTATTATTTTGCTCCAATCGATTAATATAAAGTCACTTTCAGTATTAAGACCGGCCCTCCAGTACAGTACAGTGCTGTTAGTTCACTAGACTAGACTGTATTGAATTTGCTGGCTCTCAGATCCCCAGTACAGTACAGTGCTGTTAGTTCACTAGACTAGACTGTATTGAATTTGCTGGCTCTCAGATCCCCAGTACAGTACAGTGCTGTGAGTTCACTAGACTAGACTGTATTGAATTTGCTGGCTCTCAGATCCCCAGTACAGTACAGTGCTGTGAGTTCACTAGACTAGACTGTATTGAATTTGCTGGCTCTCACATCCCCAGTACAGTACAGTGCTGTGAGTTCACTAGACTAGACTGTATTGAATTTGCTGGCTCTCACATCCCCAGTACAGTACAGTGCTGTGAGTTCACTAGACTGTATTGAATTTGCTGGCTCTCAGATCCCCAGTACAGTACAGTGCTGTGAGTTCACTAGACTAGACTGTATTGAATTTGCTGGCTCTCAGATCCCCAGTACAGTACAGTGCTGTTAGTTCACTAGACTAGACTGTATTGAATTTGCTGGCTCTCAGATCCCCAGTACAGTACAGTGCTGTGAGTTCACTAGACTAGACTGTATTGAATTTGCTGGCTCTCAGATCCCCAGTACAGTACAGTGCTGTTAGTTCACTAGACTAGACTGTATTGAATTTGCTGGCTCTCAGATCCCAGTACAGTACAGTGCTGTTAGTTCACTAGACTAGACTGTATTGAATTTGCTGGCTCTCAGCTCCCCAGTACAGTACAGTGCTGTGAGTTCACTAGTCTAGACTGTATTGAATTTGCTGGCTCTCACATCCCCAGTACAGTACAGTGCTGTGAGTTCACTAGACTAGACTGTATTGAATTTGCTGGCTCTCACATCCCCAGTACAGTACAGTACAGTGCTGTTAGTTCACTAGACTAGACTGTATTGAATTTGCTGGCTCTCAGATCCCCAGTACAGTACAGTGCTGTTAGTTCACTAGACTAGACTGTATTGAATTTGCTGGCTCTCAGATCCCCAGTACAGTACAGTGCTGTGAGTTCACTAGACTAGACTGTATTGAATTTGCTGGCTCTCACATCCCCAGTACAGTACAGTGCTGTTAGTTCACTAGACTAGACTGTATTGAATTTGCTGGCTCTCAGATCCCCAGTACAGTACAGTGCTGTGAGTTCACTAGACTAGACTGTATTGAATTTGCTGGCTCTCAGATCCCCAGTACAGTACAGTGCTGTGAGTTCACTAGACTAGACTGTATTGAATTTGCTGGCTCTCAGATCCCCAGTACAGTACAGTGCTGTGAGTTCACTAGACTAGACTGTATTGAATTTGCTGGCTCTCAGATCCCCAGTACAGTACAGTGCTGTTAGTTCACTAGACTAGACTGTATTGAATTTGCTGGCTCTCAGATCCCAGTACAGTACAGTGCTGTTAGTTCACTAGACTAGACTGTATTGAATTTGCTGGCTCTCAGCTCCCCAGTACAGTACAGTGCTGTGAGTTCACTAGACTAGACTGTATTGAATTTGCTGGCTCTCAGATTCCCAGTACAGTACAGTGCTGTTAGTTCACTAGACTAGACTGTATTGAATTTGCTGGCTCTCAGATCCCCAGTACAGTACAGTGCTGTTAGTTCACTAGACTAGACTGTATTGAATTTGCTGGCTCTCAGATCCCCAGTACAGCACAGTGCTGTGAGTTCACTAGACTAGACTGTATTGAATTTGCTGGCTCTCAGATCCCCATTACAGTACAGTGCTGTGAGTTCACTAGACTGTATTGAATTTGCTGGCTCTCAGATCCCCAGTACAGTACAGTGCTGTTAGTTCACTAGACTAGACTGTATTGAATTTGCTGGCTCTCAGATCCCAGTACAGTACAGTGCTGTTAGTTCACTAGACTAGACTGTATTGAATTTGCTGGCTCTCAGATCCCAGTACAGTACAGTGCTGTTAGTTCACTAGACTAGACTGTATTGAATTTGCTGGCTCTCAGATCCCCAGTACAGCACAGTGCTGTGAGTTCACTAGACTAGACTGTATTGAATTTGCTGGCTCTCAGATCCCCAGTACAGCACAGTGCTGTGAGTTCACTAGACTGTATTGAATTTGCTGGCTCTCAGATCCCCAGTACAGCACAGTGCTGTGAGTTCACTAGACTGTATTGAATTTGCTGTCCAAATACAATTTTGTAAATTTTTGTTCAACTATATATTTAATTCACAGGAAAGAACAACACTGAAGATTACAGCACAGAAGTTATTGACATTCCAAAACGCTCCGTACCAGCGAAAGGTAAACCATCTTCATTTTTATATTATAGCAGCTAGACTAGAGCACAGTGTTTGATTGACTATAGCAGCTAGACTAGAGCACAGTGTTTGATTGACTATAGCAGCTAGACTAGAGCACAGTGTCAGATTGACTATAGCAGCTAGACTAGAGCACAGTGCTTGATTGCTGACTATAGCAGCTAGACTAGAGCACAGTGTTTGATTGCTGACTATAGCAGCTAGACTAGAGCACAGTGTTTGATTGCTGACTATAGCAGCTAGACTAGAGCACAGTGTTTGATTGACTATAGCAGCTAGACTAGAGCACAGTGTTTGATTGACTATAGCAGCTAGACTAGAGCACAGTGTTTGATTGACTATAGCAGCTAGACTAGAGCACAGTGTTTGATTGACTATAGCAGCTAGACTAGAGCACAGTGTTTGATTGCTGACTATAGCAGCTAGACTAGAGCACAGTGTTTGATTGCTGACTATAGCAGCTAGACTAGAGCACAGTGTTTGATTGACTATAGCAGCTAGACTAGAGCACAGTGTTTGATTGACTATAGCAGCTAGACTAGAGCACAGTGTTTGATTGACTATAGCAGCTAGACTAGAGCACAGCGTTTGATTGACTATAGCAGCTAGACTAGAGCACAGTGTTTGATTGACTATAGCAGCTAGACTAGAGCACAGTGTTTGATTGACTATAGCAGCTAGACTAGAGCACAGTGTTTGATTGACTATAGCAGCTAGACTAGAGCACAGTGTTTGATTGACTATAGCAGCTAGACTAGAGCAGTGTTTGATTGACTATAGCAGCTAGACTAGAGCACAGTGTTTGATTGACTATAGCAGCTATTCTGGAGCACAGTGTGTTTGGTTTGCTGTATTGGTGTTGTGATGGTTGAAGTTGTTTCTCTCTCTCAGGTTATGAGCTGCTGTTCCAGCCGGAGGTGGTGCGTTTGTACACGTCTCTGCTGAAAGAGTCTAAAATCCCTGCGGTGCTGGAAGCAGCTGCTGGAGCGCTGCAGAACCTGTGTGCGGGGAGATGGACGGTGAGACACGCCTCGTTTCTGACTGTGTCCCTCTCTCTCTCCTCTCGCTCGCCTGCCTCTCTCTCTCCTCTCGCTCGCCTGCCTCTCTCTCTCCTCTCGCTCGCCTGCCTCTCTCCTCTCGCTCGCCTGCCTCTCTCTCTCCTCTCGCTCGCCTGCCTCTCTCTCTCCTCTCGCTCGCCTGCCTCTCTCTCTCCTCTCGCTCGCCTGCCTCTCTCTCTCCTCTCGCTCGCCTGCCTCTCTCTCTCCTCTCGCTCGCCTGCCTCTCTCTCTCCTCTCGCTCGCCTGCCTCTCTCTCTCCTCTCGCTCGCCTGCCTCTCTCTCTCCTCTCGCTCGCCTGCCTCTCTCTCTCCTCTCGCTCGCCTGCCTCTCTCTCTCCTCTCGCTCGCCTGCCTCTCTCTCTCCTCTCGCTCGCCTGCCTCTCTCTCTCCTCTCGCTCGCCTGCCTCTCTCCTCTCGCTCCTGTCACCCCCTGCAGTACGGGAGGTATCTGTCATTAGTATTTCTGACAGTATTTGGTGTGTTCATGGTTGTGAATGACTCCTCCTCCTCTCCTGTGTCTCCCCCTGCAGTACGGGAGGTATCTGTCTTTAGTATTTGTAACAGTATTTGGTGTGTTCATGGTTGTGAATGACTCCTCCTCCTCTCCTGTGTCTCCCCCTGCAGTACGGGAGGTATCTGTCTTTAGTATTTCTGACAGTATTTGGTGTGTTCATGGTTGTGAATGACTCCTCCTCCTCTCCTGTGTCGCCCCCTGCAGTACGGGAGGTATATCCGCGCGATGGTGCGTCAGGAGAAAGGGCTGTCGAGCATCGCGGAGCTGCTGGAGCACCCCCAGGACAGGGTGGTGAGGGGCATGTCGGGGGCGCTGAGGAACCTGGCCATCGATGGGAGGAACCGGGAGCTCATCGGTGAGAGAGCAGCGCAGTACAACACAAAACATTCCTACAATACAATATAACACAATGCATTCCTACAATTCAATATCACACAATGCATTCCTACAATACAATATGTTAACAAGGGAACATTATTCAGCAGCTTTCATTGGACTCTATGAAGCTGAGGGAGTTCATTCTATATAGAGGGGGTGGAATTCAATATGTTAACAAGGGAACATTATTCAGCAGCTTTCATTGGACTCTATGAAGCTGAGGGAGTTCATTCTATATAGAGGGGGTGGAATTCAATATGTTAACAAGGGAACATTATTCAGCAGCTTTCATTGGACTCTATGAAGCTGAGGGAGTTCATTCTATATAGAGGGGGTGGAATTCAGTATGTTATCATGATGTCTCTCCTCTCCCAGGGAAGCACGCGATGCCCAGTTTAGTGTTGAACTTACCGGGAGGGCAGCAGCAGCCAGCCAAGAACCTGAGTGAGGAAACGACGGTGTCTGTGCTGAGCACCATGAACGAGGTCCTGCAGAACAACCTGGAGGCAGCCAAGAAACTGAGGGAGGCACAGGGGATTGAGAAACTGGTGCTGATCAACAAGGATGGGTAAGAGAGGAGAGAGAGACACGGGGGGGGAGGGGGGGACTGAGAGAGGCACAGGGGATCGAGAAACTGGTGCTGATCAACAAGGATGGGTAAGAGAGGAGAGAAAGAGACACGGGGGGGGAGGGGGGGGACTGAGAGAGGCACAGGGGATCGAGAAACTGGTGCTGATCAACAAGGACGGGTAAGAGAGAGGAGAGGAGAGAGAGACCCGAGGGAGAGAGAGACCTGGGGGGAGAGAGAGGAACTGAGAGAGAGAGACCCGGGGGTAGAGAGTAATGGGGGGCAGAGAGGAGCGGGGAGAGACTACATGGTGTCCTGTGTTTTTATGTCCTGTATTGTCTCTCTCCTCTCAGCAATCGCACAGACAGGGAGGTTCGGGGCGCGGGCCTCGTGCTGCAGACGGTTTGGGGGTACAAGGAGCTGCGGAAGCCCCTGGAGAAGGAGGGCTGGAAGAAAACGGACTTCATGGTGAATCTGAACCCCGTCCCCCGAAACCAGGGGTACGAGGACAGCACGCTGCCCCTCATGGACAAGAGAGCCGGTGAGAGAGGGAAGGGGGGAGACTGACCGCTGCAGCCCTAAACTCAGGAGGCCTGCTCAATTTTAGGAGAGTTATTTCATTAATTGAGATACTCTCTGCTTTACAAATGTAGATGCGGAAGTAGAGCTGGTGATATGATTATTATTAATGAGTCCTTCAGCAGACGCTTTTATCCAAAGTGACTTCCAGAGACTAGGGGGGTGAACTCTGCATCATCAACAACAGCTGCTGCTGCTGCTGCAGAGTCACTTCCAATAGGAGCTCGTTTGTTTGACGTCTCATCCTGAAGGACGGAGCACAAGGAGGTTCAGTGACTTGCTCAGGGTCACACACACACAGGGAGTCAGTGGCTGCTGCAGAGTCACTTCCAATAGGAGCTCGTTTGTTTGACGTCTCATCCTGAAGGACGGAGCACAAGGAGGTTCAGTGTCTTGCTCAGGGTCACACACACACAGGGAGTCAGTGGCTGCTGCAGAGTCACTTCCAATAGGAGCTCGTTTGTTTGACGTCTCGTCCTGAAGGACGGAGCACAAGGAGGTTCAGTGACTTGCTCAGGGTCACACACACACACACAGGGAGTCGGAGGCTCAGCCGGGATTTGAACCTCCTAGTATCGAGACCCTTTCTTGAACCACTGGCCCAGCCAGCCTCCTAATTGATTTTAACGAGGAATTGGAATTAAAAAAAGGGTTTTTGACCCCAACGCTGACTCTCCTAATCCTCCTCTTTTTAATTGAATGTGTGTCTCTCTTCCCTTGTGCAGGTGAGAAGGGAGACCGGGACAGAGGACATGATCCCCATGAACGACTTGGGCCCAGGTGAGGAGCGATGCGATGGGCAGGCAGGCAGGCAGGGGCTCGGGGTCCTTCACTCCTCCTTTCTCCTGGTTTATTCATTTCTTTTTCTTTCGTTCTTTCTTTACAGAGGCGTATTCCACTCTGGACCAGCGAGACCGAAACCGGACTCTGGACCGGTCCATTGACATGTCAGAACAAGACCACATGCAGGTATGAGGGGGGCGGGGCCTGGGATGCTGGAGGGGCGGGGCTGGGAGGCTGGAGGGGCGGGGCTGGGAGTACTGCTTTCTTTACATGATGTAGTTAGACGCATCACGATGCATACAAAACCACACTGTAGCTTGTTATAGGCAAAGAACTACAGCTCCCAGCATTCCTCACCATTGCTGCAGATGAGGAGGCATGCTGGGAGCTGTAGTTACAGCTGGGGCTGTACTGATTCAGAGGAGAGGAGGAGCCCTGGACTGGTGCGTTTGATGCCTGCACAGGGGTGGGTGGGGGGAGTGTAATGGGCTAGCAGAGGGGTCTCGGGGTCTCGGGGTCTCCCCTGGTAAAGGCACGGCCGCGTGGTGTGAGCCTGTGTTTTTTGTTAATGCAGTGTCCAGCATTTCTGTGTGTGTGGTTTTAGCCTGTGTGAAGGTCAGGTTGACCTGTGCTGACCTCACGGTCTCCTCCTCGCTGCGCGGGCAGCCCTGCACTGTCACTTCCACTAACCACACCGTTTATTATTCCTTCCTTTCTCCCCCCCCCCCCCCCCCCCTCTCTCTCTCTCTCCTCTCTCTCTCTCTTCCCCCTCTCTCTTCCCCCCCCCTCTCTCTCTTCCCCCCCTCTCTCTCTCTTCCCCTCTCTCTCTCTCTCTCTCTCTCTCTTCCCCTCTCTCTCTCTCTCTCTCTCTCTCTCTCTCTCTCTCAGAGGGGTTTGCTTGAAGGCAGTAATGGTTCTCTGACTCACCTGGTTGACTCCTACGATGGTTAGACTCCTCCTCTTCCTCCCTCCCCCCTCTGCATGGTACGTCACCCCCCCTCCCCCCCAACCCCATCGCATGACACCGCCTGCTAAACACACTCACTCACACACTCACTCACTCCCTCACACGCTCGCTCCCTCTTTCATTCTCCCTCTTTCACCACCTTTTTTTGCCTGCCTCTTATTTCTGTGTGTCCCGTTGTCTCTCTTCCTCTTCAGTGTGGCGCTAACGAACTCCACCCCAGTGATGTCTGCTACCGTCTTCACACGAGAGAGTTAGACCCGCCCCCCCCTCAATAACCCTGCCCCCCCCCCCCCCCCTCCTCAATAAACCCCTCCTACCACTGCAGCCAGTCCTGGGGTTCAGAGCTCCCCTCAATGAAGTCAAGTATTATTATTATTATTATTATTATTATTATTATTAATATTATTATTATTATTATTATTATTATTATTATTATTATTATTATTATTATTATTAATATTGAAATGATCAGGAGCCAGGAGTTTGAGCAGGGTTACAAACTCACACTAGCCCTGCTGCTGCTGCTGCTGCAGCCAGTCCTGGGGTTCAGAGCTCCCCTCAGTGAAGTCTAGTATTATTATTATTATTATTATTATTATTATTATTATTATTATTATTATTATTATTATTATTAATATTGAAATGATCAGGAGCCAGGAGTTTGAGCAGGGTTACAAACTCACACTAGCCCTGCTGCTGCTGCACCCAGTCCTGGGGTTCAGAGCTCCCCTCAATGAAGTCTAGTATTATTATTATTAATATTGAAATGATCAGGAGCCAGGAGTTTGAGCAGGGTTACAAACTCACACTAGCCCTGCTGCTGCTGCTGCTGCACCCAGTCCTGGGGTTCAGAGCTCCCCTCAATGAAGTCTAGTATTATTATTATTAATATTGAAATGATCAGGAGCCAGGAGTTTGAGCAGGGTTACAACTCACACTAGCCCTGCTGCTGCTGCTGCTGCTGCACCCAGTCCTGGGGTTCAGAGCTCCCCTCAATGAAGTCTAGTATTATTATTATTAATATTGAAATGATCAGGAGCCAGGAGTTTGAGCAGGGTTACAAACTCACACTAGCCCTGCTGCTGCTGCTGCTGCACCCAGTCCTGGGGTTCAGAGCTCCCCTCAATGAAGTCTAGTATTATTATTATTATTAATATTGAAATGATCAGGAGCCAGGAGTTTGAGCAGGGTTACAAACTCACACTAGCCCTGCTGCTGCTGCTGCTGCTGCACCCAGTCCTGGGGTTCAGAGCTCCCCTCAATGAAGTCTAGTATTATTATTATTAATATTGAAATGATCAGGAGCCAGGAGTTTGAGCAGGGTTACAAACTCACACTAGCCCTGCTGCTGCTGCTGCACCCAGTCCTGGGGTTCAGAGCTCCCCTCAATGAAGTCTAGTATTATTATTATTAATATTGAAATGATCAGGAGCCAGGAGTTTGAGCAGGGTTACAAACTCACACTGGGGTTCATGTCAATAAAGTTAGTAAGAGCTGAGGGTTAGGGTGTTGTGTGAAAACGGTACAGCTCTCTGGGTCTGTCTCTCAAACTATCCCCTTCATACATATTAACACAGAGTTTCTACCTCACTTTTTGTTTTTTGTTTTTTAATTTATTTTTTTTATTAGTGGTGTGATGTGTCTTTTTAAATATATCCACACTCCAGGAGTCTCACATTTTTTACATATATATATATATATATATATATATATATATATATATATATAATATATATATATATATATATATATATATATATATATATATAATATATAAAATATATAATATATATAATTTCTATGGTATTCCATGGTGTTTGTGTTTGAGTCCTTCGGATTTATTGCAATGAATCAAACTTTATTTAAAGTTTTTGTGTTGCTATATTTTGTATGTTTATCTGTATTTAACTGAGAGCCAGCGCCATCTAGTGCACAGCTACTGCAACTGAACATCTCCTCTGAATGAACTCCTGAGTAATTCAGTGTAGATAGACTCTAAACTCTATAGAAATACATCCCCTCGCTCACACACGCTGCACATTGACTCTCACACAGTGGAGATAGACTCTAAACTCTATAGAAATACATCCCCTCGCTCACACACGCTGCACATTGACTCTCACACAGCGGAGATAGACTCTAAACTCTATAGAAATATATCCCCTCGCTCACACACGCTGCACATTGACTCTCACACAGTGGAGATAGACTCTAAACTCTATAGAAATACATCCCCTCGCTCACACACGCTGCACATTGACTCTCACACAGTGGAGATAGACTCTAAACTCTATAGAAATATATCCCCTCGCTCTCACACGCTGCACATTGACTCTCACACAGTGGAGATAGACTCTAAACTCTATAGAAATATATCCCCTCGCTCACACACGCTGCACATTGACTCTCACACAGTGGAGATAGACTCTAAACTCTATAGAAATATATCCCCTCGCTCTCACACGCTGCACACTGACTCTCACACAGTGGAGATAGACTCTAAACTCTATAGAAATACATCCCCTCGCTCACACACGCTGCACATTGACTCTCACACAGTGGAGATAGACTCTAAACTCTATAGAAATATATCCCCTCGCTCACACACGCTGCACATTGACTCTCACACAGTGGAGATAGACTCTAAACTCTATAGAAATATATCCCCTCGCTCTCACACGCTGCACACTGACTCTCACACAGTGGAGATAGACTCTAAACTCTATAGAAATACATCCCCTCGCTCACACACGCTGCACATTGACTCTCACACAGTGGAGATAGACTCTAAACTCTATAGAAATACATCCCCTCGCTCACACACGCTGCACATTGACTCTCACACAGTGGAGATAGACTCTAAACTCTATAGAAATACATCCCCTCGCTCTCACACGCTGCACATTGACTCTCACACAGTGGAGATAGACTCTAAACTCTATAGAAATATATCCCCTCGCTCACACACGCTGCACATTGACTCTCACACAGTGGAGATAGACTCTAAACTCTATAGAAATACATCCCCTCGCTCACACACGCTGCACAGTGACACTCACACAGTGGAGATAGACTCTAAACTCTATAGAAATACATCCCCTCGCTCACACACGCTGCACATTGACTCTCACACAGTGGAGATAGACTCTAAACTCTATAGAAATATATCCCCTCGCTCACACACGCTGCACATTGACTCTCACACAGCGGAGATAGACTCTAAACTCTATAGAAATATATCCCCTCGCTCACACACGCTGCACATTGACTCTCACACAGTGGAGATAGACTCTAAACTCTATAGAAATATATCCCCTCGCTCACAGTAATGATTTTCAGGGACTGAAGGGAACGCTTGTTCTGTAAATTTAATACAATTTTTAAATGTTAAGATGTCCAAATGGTGCTAATTTTTATTTTGTTTTCTTTTCACAGAAAAACTAATAATCTTCATCTCCCAGAGAGATTTGTCAATCCAATCCCACTGCCGCTAGGAACTGGCATGAGAGAGAGCGTGTGATCGATCCAGCGTAAAATAACCAAGAAATTAATAATACAGAAAAATACAAGAAACAGAGGCAGGACTGGAGATTCAAAGGAGGGGGAGCCATTCTGTCTGTTTCATTCAAGAAGAAAAATCTCTCTCTCCTAAGATCCCCACCCCCCCCAAAAAATATATCGTCCGATTGCAGCCGACCACCCAGGGTCATGAAACCAGTGAGGTAATTTGAGCAGCTGCAGTACCGACTGCAGCCACCAGAGGGAGGCAATATCCGATGCAGAATTGTACTTTATATAATTATTATAATGGGTTTAAAGAAATTGATTTTAAAATGTGTGTTTTTTTTATTTCTTTTCATTATCAAGTAAAAACATAAAGGTTCTTGTGTTTGAAAGCGTTTTTTTTTAATGTTTTATTAGTGACTTGAGTAATGTTTTTGCCCACAGTGCCCCCTACTGCTCAGTGTGTGGTAATGCATGTAATCTCTCCTCTGCGTGGCAAAGAAGCGTCTCTCCTGTAGGGGGCAGCAAAACCTAAACGTTTTACGTTTAGCAGGAGAGGTTTGGCCATTTTTTGCCATTTTCTAAAATTTAAATAACATTTAAGGAAGTATTTTTCTAAAAGTAAAACAGCAGGAGAAATGTGAGTGTGTGTGTGAGGAGGATGGGGGTTATTAAACTTTCAACACATCAAGTTCAGTTCAGTTTGATGTGCCGCCAGATCAGAAACTCTGCGTTGTGAGAATCACTTTCACCTGCCGAGCGTTAGGATTTGTTTTTGAGAGACTTGAAGCACTTTGCATCGATCTGCAAAAGAGGGAATTAAAAAATAAAACTAGTTAAAAAATAAATAAATAAATAATTCAGACCCGCGAGGATATCGGCTGGTTTAAAAAAAAGCGACACTTGTCTCATCAATCTCCTCTCTCTCCTTTCTTTCCTTCCCTTTCTCTCCTTTTCTTTCTTTACCTTCTCATCTTTCTATGTTCTCTCTCTCTCTCTCTCTCTCTCTCTCTCTCTCTCTGTGTTCTAGTGAAACGCGGTGAATGGAATGATCTCGCTTGTATTTTCTCTGCTGCGGATTCAAACCTGAATCTCTGCTGGGGGGGGGGGGGGGGGGTCGGTTTAGAAATTGAAGCGGGGGGAGGGGGGGGGGAGGGGGGTTTAAAATGTACTTCGGGAGGAGTGTTCTTTGGGGGGAGGGGGGTTTAAAATGTACATTTTTTGAGGGAGACAATCTTTTTTTTGTGATGTTGTTTTTTAGTCATTTGTTTTTTTTACTCATCAAACAAATGAGCAGCGATTCTCACCCTAATCAATCATTGCTAATTAAACGGTTGTGTGTTTGTTTTTCTTTCAAATTTTGAAGGGAAAAAAAAATAATTCGATGTACACATTTTTTTTTAATCAAAAAATAATATAAAAAAATAAACTGAGTTCCTAGTTGCACTTTTTTCGTTTTGACTCGAGCAGTTTAGAGATGGCAGTCCTCTCATTTAGAATGACCGTCAGGTTTTGTGCCAATTTTAATTTTAAAATTAATTGTGTGTATTTCCATATCTTGCAGTCCTGAGCGTTGCCAAAATACTGTAAACATAAAATTGGTCGTGGCTGAGAAATATTGACCTATTTTTACACTTTTCAATGAATCTGCAGAACATACTGTTAGCTTGGAAGGCAGCGGGTTTGAGGAGCTCAGTGGTTAGGGTGCTGGGCTGCAGTGTGGAAGGCAGCGGGTTCGAGGAGCTCAGTGGTTAGGGTGCTGGGCTGCAGTGTGGAAGGCAGCGGGTTTGAGGAGCTCAGTGGTTAGGGTGCTGGGCTGCAGTGTGGAAGGCAGTGGGTTCGAGGAGCTCAGTGGTTAGGGTGCTGGGCTGCAGTGTGGAAGGCAGCGGGTTTGAGGAGCTCAGTGGTTAGGGTGCTGGGCTGCAGTGTGGAAGGCAGCGGGTTCGAGGAGCTCAGTGGTTAGGGTGCTGGGCTGCAGCGGGTTCGAGGAGCTCAGTAGTTTGCATTATTCACAGCCACCTTATTTCAGACAGATTTCAAGCCTTTAATATCCCTGCTCCGAAGGGAGAGCGTTGCTGCGTGATATTCAATCCTCTTGTTTGTTTCGTTTATTTGGGTGTTAGTGGGAGGGTGCTTCTGTGATGACACTAAATATCATTTCTACTTAAACATTACCACTAATTATTCCTTGTTCAGAATTAAGTCACTTTTTTTTCTTTTTTTCTTTTGTTTTCTGTAATAATGAACAGATCGAATCTTTCTATTCCGCTCTTTGTATGAAAGTTGAAAATTTTACTTTGATGTAATCTTAGCAATATTGTTTTTATAAATAAAGATTTTTTCTCGGAGTGGAACGAATCTTTCTTTTTATAGAAATATGAAATGTTTCGGCTGCTACGGAGTCAAACGCTGCTCTAATCTAGCTGCTATAGTCAAACACTGTGCTCTAGTCTAGCTGCTATAGTCAATCAAACACTGTGCTCTAGTCTAGCTGCTATAGTCAATCAAACACTGTGCTCTAGTCTAGCTGCTCTAGTCAATCAAACACTGTGCTCTAGTCTAGCTGCTCTAGTCAATCAAACACTGTGCTCTAGTCTAGCTGCTCTAGTCAATCAAACACTGTGCTCTAGTCTAGCTGCTATAGTCAATCAAACACTGTGCTCTAGTCTAGCTGCTATAGTCAATCAAACACTGTGCTCTAGTCTAGCTGCTATAGTCAATCAAACACTGTGCTCTAGTCTAGCTGCTATAGTCAATCAAACACTGTGCTCTAGTCTAGCTGCTATAGTCAATCAAACACTGTGCTCTAGTCTAGCTGCTATAGTCAATCAAACAATGCTCTAGTCTAGCTGCTATAGTCAATCAAACACTGTGCTCTAGTCTAGCTGCTATAGTCAATCAAACACTGTGCTCTAGTCTAGCTGCTATAGTCAATCAAACAATGCTCTAGTCTAGCTGCTGTAGTTACTGTTAATACACAAATGCAGACTATTTACATTAACACACTTTTATTGTTGCTCCTGTTAACATTGTGCTAGATAGATTATATATTTATATATATATATTAAATTAATATAAATTAATCATGAAAATCACACAGCGCATGTATAACTCAGGTTTCACATTCAAATACAAGTGGAGTAAAAATTATATTTTAGGAAACTCAATACAATTCCTACTGTGTGTCTGTCTGCAGCTTTAATGAAACCAAACTCTTTTCAGAATGTAGTAAACTAACACAGACACCAAGAAGGGGGGATTATATTGTAGCGTCAAACTGAACAGGATTGTGAGCCCAAAAAGAAACTATATCAACATAAATTTTAAATACTTTTTATTTAACATCTTCTGAACAAAGAAACTACAAACTGATATCACAAAAAAAGTCTACCGGAACCCATGATCGTAGTACAGTAGTACTTCATGTTGGATTTTGAAATGTCACATTTTTCAACGTCAGTTTTTTTGTTTAAGTAGATGGGAAAACTATACAAAGTGCTGGGTGTGGAATTCAATATGTTAACAAGGGAGCATTATTCAGCAGCTTTCATTGGACTCTATGAAGCTGAGGGAGTTCATTTTATATAGAGGGGGTGGAATTCAATATGTTAACAAGGGAACATTATTCAGCAGCTTTCATTGGACTCTATGAAGCTGAGGGAGTTCATTCTATATAGAGGGTGTGGAATTCAGTATGTTAACAAGGGAACATTATTCAGCAGCTTTCATTGGACTCTATGAAGCTGAGTGAGTTCATTCTATATAGAGGGGGTGGAATTCAATATGTTAACAAGGGAACATTATTCAGCAGCTTTCATTCTAGAGGGTGATGATGCAAGACTTTTGACCAGAGTTGGAGATGCTGCCAGTTTTAAAATGCTGCTCTCATTCATGTGGAACACTCGCCCCACACAGCGTAAGGAAATCCCAGCGGGTCTGTGAGAGAGGGGGATTCTATCAACAGGTTTGAGCCACAAGTGAGCTGGTCGCTTGTCTTTATTATTTAGGTCATTCAGCAGACGCTTTTATCCAAAGAGACTTCCAGAGACTAGGGGGGTGAACTCTGCATCATCAACAACTGCTGCTGCTGCTGCTGCAGAGTCACTTCCAATAGGAGCTCGTTTGTTTGACGTCTCATCCTGAAGGATGGAGCACAAGGAGGTTCAGTGACTTGCTCAGGGTCACACACACACACACAGGGAGTCAGTGGCTGCTGCAGAGTCACTTCCAATAGGAGCTTGTTTGTTTGACGTCTCATCCTGAAGGACGGAGCACAAGGAGGTTCAGTGACTTGCTCAGAGTCTCACACACACACAGGGAGTCAGAGGCTGAGCTGGGATTTGTTCCCCTGTGTGTTGAATCCGGTGCATTTCTGTTTATTTTTGAGCTCTGTAAACAGCTGCCGTCTCCAGTGTGGTGCTGAGGAGTATTATGGGCTGTGGTCGATATTAAAAGACCGATCTTGCTTAGACAGGCTCTCGTTAAACACAGAGAGGACCCTGAAAACGAGCAGACCTGCACGAACCTGTAAACAGAATCCCTCTCCTCTCGCCCCTGAAACAGAGTGTTCTACAATAACGGATTCTACCTTGCAATGGCAGACGTTAGCCACCAGAGGGGGCGCTTCTCGACACTCCTGCAGATGAGATGAAACTGCAGACCGGCGGTGGCCATTTTGGCTCAAGATGCCTATAGTTTAGCACAAGCAGCGGCTGCTACAGGAGCCAACATGGCGCCAGTTTCTTGACTGCGAGACTGGAGCCAGCCCCACCGCACAGAAAAACAATAAAACAGTGTTAAGAAACACGATGTGGAATAAATAAGATGGAATAAAATACTTGTGTCTAAAGATAAAAGTTCAGAATTGTGTTTTGCATGTCTGGGTCTCTCTCTCTCTCTCGTGTCAGTCCCTGGTTTCCAGTGTTGGACGTTGTCCAGATGTGTTTGTCCCCCCCCAGATTGAGACAGACAGACTGGGGACTCAGCGAGACATCATGCGCACAAACTCTGGAAGGAGAGAGAGAGAGAGAGAGAGGAGAAATGGGGGTTTATAGTGATATAACATGCTCAGTATTTCTGTAAATTTGCAGCAATAAAGACCATTTGATTTCAGGTGCCGACCAGCGCGTTCAGATCCCTGTCCTTCACAATCTCTCTCTTCTCTCTCCTCCTCTCTCCCATCTCTCCCCCTCTCTCACCCTCGAAGTCGACCAGCCCGTCTCCGTTCAGATCCACGTCCTTCACAATCTCTCCTCCCCTCTCTCCCCCCCTCTCTCTTCCCTCCCCTCTCCTCTCTCCCTCTCTCTCACCCTGGAAGTCGACCAGCCCGTCTCCGTTCAGATCCAAGTCCTTCACGATCTCCTCCTCTCCTCTCCTCTCCCTCTCTCCCCTCTCATCCCCCTCTCTACCTCTCTCCTCTCTCTCCCCTCCCTCTCTCACCCTCAGTCGACCAGCCCGTCTCCGTTCAGATCCACATCCTTCACAATCTCTTCTCTCCCTCCCTCTCCCTCTCTCTCACCCTCGAAGTTGACCAGCCCGTCTCCGTTCAGATCCACGTCCTTCACGATCTCTCTTTTCCTCTCCTCCCCCCTCTCCTCCCCCTCTCTCTCCTCTCCTTCTCTTCCCCTCTCCTCCCCCTCTCTCTCCCCTCTCCTCTCTCTCTCCCCTCTCTCCTCTCTCACCCTCGAAGTCGACCAGCCCGTCTCCGTTCAGATCCACGTCCTTCACGATCTCGTCGATCTCTCGGGGGTTCAGTTGCTGCCCCATCAGCTTCTTCATGGCTTCTCTGAGCTCCGCTGTGCTGATCTGACCGTCCTTGTTAGAGTCAAACTGACAGAGACACAGAGAGGGGGTGCAGGGTGTAAGTTACAGTGTGCAGGGTGTAGTGTGTAGTGGACTGGGTGTAGGGTGGTTGGTGTAGTGGACTTTGTGCAGGGTGTTGCTGTAGTGGACTGGGTGTAGGGTGTAGGGGTCAGGTTTCAGGGTGTAGTGGACTGGGTGCAGGGTACAATGTGTAGTGGACTGGGTGTAGGGGTCAGGGTTCAGGGTGTAGTGTGTATTGTGTAGTGGACTGGGTGCAGGGCATAGTGTGCAGGGTGTAGTGGACTGGGTTCAGTGTGTAGGGTGTAGGGCGTAAGGGTCAGAGTGCAGGTTTTAGGGGTCAGGGTGCAGGGTACCTGTCTGAAGGCGTCCCTCAGCTCCTTCACCCCGATCATGTCCGCAGTCTCTGCCAGCATCTTGGGGCCCATCAGCTCCACAAAGTCATCGAAATCCACCTTCCCGCCACCTAGAGGAGAGGAGGAGGAACTGCATCAGAAACAACACACACTGTGTCTGTGTCCACCCCCCCCCCCGTGTGTGTGTCTGTCACAGATCTGCTGGCTCAGTGTGTGTGTGCGTATCTCTCACAGATCTGCTGGCTCAGTGTGTGTGTGTCTCTCACTGATCTGCTGGCTCAGTGTGTGTGTGTCTCTCACTGATCTGCTGGCTCAGTGTGTGTGTGCGTATCTCTCACAGATCTGCTGGCTCAGTGTGTGCGTGTCTCTCACTGATCTGCTGGCTCAGTGTGTGTGTGTGTGTGTCTCTCACTGATCTGCTGGCTCAGTGTGTGTGTGTGTCTCTCACTGATCTGCTGGCTCAGTGTGTGTGTGTGTGTCTCTCACTGATCTGCTGGCTCAGTGTGTGTGTCTCTCACTGATCTGCTGGCTCAGTGTGTGTGTGTGCGTGTCTCTCACTGATCTGCTGGCTCAGAGTGTGTGTGTGTGTGTCTCTCACTGATCTGCTGGCTCAGTGTGTGTGTGTCTCTCACTGATCTGGCTCAGTGTGTGTGCGTGTCTCTCACTGATCTGCTGGCTCAGTGTGTGTGTGTGTGTGTGTGTGTGTGTGTCTCTCACTGATCTGCTGGCTCAGTGTGTGTCTCTCACTGATCTGCTGGCTCAGTGTGTGTGTGTGCGTGTCTCACTGATCTGCTGGCTCAGTGTGTGTGTGTCTCTCACTGATCTGGCTCAGTGTGTGTGCGTGTCTCTCACTGATCTGCTGGCTCAGTGTGTGTGTGTGTGTGTGTGTGTGTGTGTCTCTCACTGATCTGCTGGCTCAGTGTGTGTGTGTCTCTCACTGATCTGCTGGCTCAGTGTGTGTGTGTGTGTGTGTGTGTGTGTCTCTCACTGATCTGCTGGCTCAGTGTGTGTGTCTCTCACTGATCTGCTGGCTCAGTGTGTGTGTGTGCGTGTCTCTCACTGATCTGCTGGCTCAGAGTGTGTGTGTGTGTGTCTCTCACTGATCTGCTGGCTCAGTGTGTGTGTGTCTCTCACTGATCTGGCTCAGTGTGTGTGCGTGTCTCTCACTGATCTGCTGGCTCAGTGTGTGTGTGTGTGTGTGTCTCTCACTGATCTGCTGGCTCAGTGTGTGTGTGTCTCTCACTGATCTGCTGGCTCAGTGTGTGTGTGTGTGTGTCTCTCACTGATCTGCTGGCTCAGTTCGATCAGCTCCATCTCAGTGGGCATGTATCCCATGGTCCTCATGCACTCCCCCAGGTCCTTGCAGCTGACGAAGCCCTTGCGGTTCTTATCAAACTCCTTAAACGCCTCCTTCAGCTCTGAAACACAAAACTAACATTCACAGAGTCCTCTTAATCACACAGGCTCCTTATCAAACTCCCTGAATGCCTCCTTCAGCTCTGAAACACAAAACTCAACTACACATTCACAACGCCATCTAGTGCACATCTTGTGGATTGCCAGCAAAACAAAACTCGAGAGACAGACCATTAGAGGGCGCTGGCTATTTAGCATCATCATCCCCCTCTAGAATGAACTCCCTCAGCTTCATAGAGTCCAATGAAAGCTGCTGAATAATGTTCTCTTGTTAACATATTGAATTCCACCCCCTCTATATAGAATGAACTCCCTCAGCTTCATAGAGTCCAATGAAAGCTGCTGAATAATGTTCCCTTGTTAACATATTGAATTCCACACCCAGCGCTTTTTATAGTTTCCCAGATACTTAACAGAAAAAAGTGACATTGAAAAATGTAACATTTTGAAAATATAACATGAAATACTAATGGACTATATATAAATATAGTGATGCCTGACAGACAGAGGAACGATTCTGATGCGTTCATCACAATCAGACAAGCGCTTCCCTAGACATGTCCAAAACCAATAATAATAATAATAATAATAATAATAATAATAGTAATAATAACACCGTGTAACAATTTTTTTTTTTTTTTTGTTCCTGGGTAGTAAGTGTTATTTCCTAATTGCTTATGCCTCAAAAGTATAGAAAATGGCTATTATTCCCCACAAACTTTGCTTTTGTGATCAGGACAGTGATATTTTGAAATTTACCTATTTTCCAGAACATTCCAGATAGATTCAGTGCTGAGTAAACTTGGAATAACTTCTAGAACTTTCTAGAACTTTCCAGTAATATAAATAGTAGTATAAATACAGGGGCCTTAAGCCCACCAGTTCAGTTTAGTTCCAGCTGCCTAAGTGGATACATATCAAGACCTTGCTGGACGCCTTGAAGTATGATGAGTAAGGCTGGGAGGTCATAGGAGACTTCAAAATGGTGGCATTCCTGATGGGTCTCCAAGGCGGTTTTACCAAGTTTCCCTGCTATCTTTGCCTTTGGGACAGCAGGGACACCAAGGCGCACTACCACAGGCGGGACTGGCCACAGCGGACCAAGTTCTCTGTAGGGAGGAACAACGTCAAGTGGGAGCCACTGGTAGACCCCCGGAAGGTGCTGATGCCACCACTGCACATCAAATTGGGCCTTATGAAACAATTTGTCAGAGCTCTAGATAAGGAGTCGGCAGCCTTCAATTACCTTCAAGACTTCTTCCCTAAGCTGTCTGAGGCAAAGGTCAAAGCCGGTGTCTTCGTCGGACCACAGATAAAGAAGATCCTGGAGTGCAATGAATTCCCCAAGAAGCTCACTAGTAAGGAGAAAGCGGCTTGGAACAGCTTTGTCGCAGTGGTTCGGGGCTTCCTGGGCAATCACAAGGCCGAAAACTATGTGGAGCTGGTTGAGACTCTGGTGAAGAACTACGGCACAATGGGCTGTAGGATGTCCCTCAAAGTCCATATCCTTGATGCTCATCTTGATAACATCAAGGAGAACATGGGAGCGTACTCGGAGGAGCAAAGCGAGCGCTTCCACCAGGATATACTGGACTTTGAACGCCGCTACCAAGGACAGTATAACGAGAACATGATGGGAGACTACATTTGGGGGCTCATTCGTGAAAGTGATTTACAGTATAATCGTAAATCTCGAAAAACTACTCACTTCTAAATCTTTTGTAGTCATTTTTGTATTACTTTAGTATAAATACATGTTAATTTGGATTCATATGTTGTTTTTTTCTGACTTTATGTGAACGAAAAGACACAAATTCACCCGTTTTCTCATTGGAAATAGGTAAATTTCAAAATATCACTGTCCTGGTCACAAAAGCAAAGTTTGTGGGGAATAATAGCCATTTTCTATACTTTTGAGGCATAAGCAATTAGGAAATAACAGTTACTACCCAGGAACAAAAATTGTGTTACATAGTGTAATAATATTCTTTCCTTACCTTCGATTTCCTCAGGTCGCAGCTCCCTGTCCTGTAAAACATCAAAGCGGGACAGACACACAAACACAGTTTAGTTGATTATTATGAATGAGTCCTTCAGCAGACGCTTTTATCCAAAGCGACTTGCAGAGACTAGGGGGGTGAACTCTGCATCATCAACAACTGCTGCTGCTGCTGCAGAGTCACTTCCAATAGGAGCTCGTTTGTTTGACGTCTCATCCTGAAGGATGGAGCACAAGGAAGTTCAGTGACTTGCTCAGGGTCACACACAGGATTTGAACCTCCTGGTATGAAGCCCTTTTCTTTAACCCTGCTTCTTTTAGTCTTTAAGTGTGGTGGGTGTGAGCAGTTTCATAGATTTGGATACGTGCTGCACACATGGAGCTCAGTGATGAATGAGATCAGATGTCTTCCAATCCCAGTCCTTGAGCACTCCCTTCCAATGAGATTGCTGCTCTTGTTTCTGCCTGTATCTCCTTTCCCTTTTCACAATATTACCCATCGTTCCCTCAGAGTGTTATTGATTGATTCTCTGTGCTTTACAATGCTTCCCTATGCTTTACCAGACCTCTCTGTGCTTTACAATGCTTCCCTATGCTTTACCAGACCTCTGTGCTTTACAATGCTTCCCTATGCTTTACCAGACCTCTCTGTGCTTTACAATGCTTCCCTATGCTTTACCAGACCTCTCTGTGCTTTACAATGCTTCCCTATGCTTTACCAGACCTCTCTGTGCTTTACAATGCTTCCCTATGCTTTACCAGACCTCTCTGTGCTTTACAATGCTTCCCTATGCTTTACCACACCTCTCTGTGCTTTACAATGCTTCCCTATGCTTTACCACACCTCTCTGTGCTTTACAATGCTTCCCTATGCTTTACCACACCTCTCTGTGCTTTACAATGCTTCCCTATGCTTTACCAGACCTCTCTCTGCTTTACAATGCTTCCCTATGCTTTACCAGACCTCTCTGTGCTTTACAATGCTTCCATATGCTTTACCACACCTCTGTGTGTGTGTGTGTGTGTGTGTGTGTGTGTGTCTCAGTGAGTTTGTGTGTGTGTCTCAGTGTGTGAGTGTGTGTGTGTCTCAGTGTGTGAGTGTGTGTGTGTGTGTCAGTGAGTTTGTGTGTGTGTCAGTGAGTTTGTGTGTGTGTCTCAGGGTGTGTGTGTGTGTGTGTGTGTGTCAGTGAGTTTGTGTGTGTATCTCAGTGAGTTTGTGTGTGTGTCTCAGTGAGTTTGTGTGTGTGTCTCAGTGTGTGTGTGTGTGTGTGTGTGTCAGTGAGTTTGTGTGTGTATCTCAGTGAGTTTGTGTGTGTGTCTCAGTGTGTGTGTGTGTGTGTGTGTGTGTCAGTGAGTTTGTGTGTGTATCTCAGTGAGTTTGTGTGTGTGTCTCAGTGTGTGAGTGTGTGTGTGTGTGTCAGTGAGTTTGTGTGTGTGTCTCAGGGTGTGTGTGCCTCTGTGTGTCTCAGTAAGTTTGTGTGTGTGTCTCAGGGTGTGTGTGCCTCTGTGTGTCTCAGTGTATGTCTCTGTGTGTGTGTGTGATAAAATAACAATAATAAAATAATAATACATAATTAGGCGTTGTGTTGCAAAGGGGAAAACACAAGAAAAATACATTAGTAAAGTTTACAAACATACATACAGACAGACAGATGGATAGATGGTATGCATGGTTGTGTGTGTGTGTGAGCTGTGCAGAGGGGGGAGGGGGTCGTGTTTCTCGATGGTTATGATGGTATGCATGGTTGTGTGTGTGTGTGAGCTGTGCAGAGGGGGGAGGGGGTCGTGTTTCTCGATGGTTATGATGGTATGCATGGTTGTGTGTGTGTGTGTGAGCTGTGCAGAGGGGGGAGGGGGTCGTGTTTCTCGATGGTTATGATGGTATGCATGGTTGTGTGTGTGTGTGTGTGCTGTGCAGAGGGGGGAGGGGGTCGTGTTTCTCGATGGTTATGATGGTATCGATGGTTCTGTACGTACGAGCTGTGCCTGACCGAAGCCATGCCGCAGGAAGATGCAGGCTGGACCCGCGAGTCCGTGCAGCATGGTGCAGTTCTGAACCAGCGTACACAGCGGCTCAGCGAACTCCCGCTCTGACTCCTCCCCCAACTCCTCCCCCTCGCCGGGTTCCGCCCTCTCCATGCGAGAGGCCACACCCCCCATCGCAGCAGTCAGGACCCCTCCTCCCTCGACCGAGCCCTATACACACAGCCAGGTAATACAGCTATACACACAGCCAGGTAATACAGCTATACACACAGCCAGGTCACACAGCTATACACACAGCTAGGTCACACAGCTATACACACAGCTATACACATAGCCAGGTCACACAGCTATACACACAGCCAGGTCACACAGCTATACACACAGCCAGGTAATACAGCTATACACACAGCTATACACACAGCCAGGTAATACAGCTATACACACAGCCAGGTCACACAGCTATACACACAGCCAGGTAATACAGCTATACACACAGCCAGGTCATACAGCTATACACACAGCCAGGTAATACAGCTATACACACAGCCAGGTCACACAGCTATACACACAGCCAGGTCACACAGCTATACACACAGCCAGGTAATACAGAGCACAGTGTTTGATTGACTATAGCAGCTAGACTAGAGCACAGTGTTTAATTGCTGACTATAGCAGCTAAACTAGAGCACAGTGTTTGATTGACTATAGCAGCTAGACTAGAGCACAGTGTTTGATTGACTATAGCAGCTAGACTAGAGCACAGTGTTTGACTGACTATAGCAGCTAGACTAGAGCACAGTGTTTGATTGACTGTAGCAGCTAGACTAAAGCACAGTGTTTGACTGGCTGTAGCAGCTAGACTAGAGCACAGTGTTTGATTGACTATAGCAGCTAGACTAGATTACAGTGTTTGATTGACTATAGCAGCTAGACTAGAGCAGTGTTTGACTGACTATAGCAGCTAGACTAGAGCACAGTGTTTGATTGACTATAGCAGCTAGACTAGAGCAGTGTTTGATTGACTATAGCAGCTAGACTAGAGCAGTGTTTGATTGACTATAGCAGCTAGACTAGAGCACAGTGTTTGATTGCTGACTATAGCAGCTAGACTAGAGCAGTGTTTGATTGACTATAGCAGCTAGACTAGAGCACAGTGTTTGATTGACTATAGCAGCTAGACTAGAGCAGTGTTTGATTGACTATAGCAGCTAGACTAGAGCACAGTGTTTGACTATAGCAGCTAGACTAGAGCACAGTGTTTGATTGCTGACTATAGCAGCTAGACTAGAGCACAGTGTTTGATTGCTGACTATAGCAGCTAGACTAGAGTACAGTGTTTGATTGACTATAGCAGCTAGACTAGAGCAGTGTTTGATTGCTGACTATAGCAGCTAGACTAGAGCACAGTGTTTGATTGACTATAGCAGCTAGACTAGAGCAGTGTTTGATTGACTATAGCAGCTAGACTAGAGCACAGTGTTTGACTGACTATAGCAGCTAGACTAGAGCACAGTGTTTGATTGACTGTAGCAGCTAGACTAAAGCACAGTGTTTGACTGGCTGTAGCAGCTAGACTAGAGCACAGTGTTTGATTGACTATAGCAGCTAGACTAGTGCACAGTGTTTGATTGACTATAGCAGCTAGACTAGAGTACAGTGTTTGATTGACTATAGCAGCTAGACTAGAGAACAGTGTTTGATTGACTATAGCAGCTAGACTAGAGCACAGTGTTTGATTGACTACAGCAGCTAGACTAGAGCAGTGTTTGATTGACTATAGCAGCTAGACTAGAGCAGTGTTTGATTGACTATAGCAGCTAGACTAGAGCAGTGTTTGATTGACTATAGCAGCTAGACTAGAGCACAGTGTTTGATTGCTGACTATAGCAGCTAGACTAGAGCACAGTGTTTGATTGACTATAGCAGCTAGACTAGAGCACAGTGTTTGATTGCTGACTACAGCAGCTAGACTAGAGCAGTGTTTGATTGACTATGGCAGCTAGACTAGAGTACAGTGTTTGATTGACTATAGCAGCTAGACTAGAGCACAGTGTTTGATTGCTGACTATAGCAGCTAGACTAGAGCACAGTGTTTGATTGACTATAGCAGCTAGACTAGAGCACAGTGTTTGATTGACTATAGCAGCTAGACTAGAGCAGTGTTTGATTGCTGACTATAGCAGCTAGACTAGAGCACAGTGTTTGATTGCTGACTATAGCAGCTAGACTAGAGCACAGTGTTTGGGGATTGCTGACTGGAATATCTCTTGATAGGGTTTTATAGTTTTCGAAAGCTTTTATTTAAAACGAGACATTATCGGATTATTTCTGTTTGTATTATTCTGCTTTGCAGCTGTCCTAGTTTTTTCATACAGCTCTAATCTGAGGCACTTCTGTGTTAATTGCCAATTGTATCTCATCAGTAGCAGGCATGTTCCTAATAAAAGCAATATAGCACAGATTACTTATCACAAAATGTAATGGGTTTACAGATTACTTTCGGACAGAAGCAATATATTACTGATTACTTTGAAATTACTTTTGCTCGTAATAATAATAATAATAATAATATAAGTAATCTACAGATTACTGATTATTTAAGGTAATCTGTTGATAATTACTAGAACATAAGAACATAAGAAAGTTTCCAAACGAGAGGAGGCCCCATTCAGCCCATCTTGCTCGTTTGGTTGTTAGTAGCTTATTGATCCCAGAATCTCATCAAGCAGCTTCTTGAAGGATCCCAGGGTGTCAGCTTCAACAACATTACTGGGGAGTTGGTTCCAGACCCTCACAATTCTGTGTAAAGAAAGTGCCTCCTATTTTCTGTTCTGAATGCCCCTTTATCTAATCTCCATTTGTGACCCCTGGTCCTTGTTTCTTTTTTCAGGTCAAAAAAGTCCCCTGGGTCGACATTGTCTATACCTTTTAGGATTTTGAATGTTTGAATCAGATCGCCGCGTAGTCTTCTTTGTTCAAGACTGAACAGATTCAATTCTTTTAGCCTGTCTGCATACGACATGCCTTTTAAACCCGGGATAATTCTGGTCGCTCTTCTTTGCACATATTGAATTCCACCCCCTCTATATAGAATGAACTCCCTCAGCTTCATAGAGTCCAATGAAAGCTGCTGAATAATGTTCCCTTGTTAACATATTGAATTCCACCCCCTCTATATAGAATGAACTCCCTCAGCTTCATAGAGTCCAATGAAAGCTGCTGAATAATGATACCTTGTCAACATATTGAATTCCACACCCTCTATATAGAATGAACTCCCTCAGCTTCATAGAGTCCAATGAAAGCTGCTGAATAATGTTCCCTTGTTAACATATTGAATTCCACCCCCTCTATATAGAATGAACTCCCTCAGCTTCATAGAGTCCAATGAAAGCTGCTGAATAATGTTCCCTTGTTAACATATTGAATTCCACCCCCTCTATATAGAATGAACTCCCTCAGCTTCATAGAGTCCAATGAAAGCTGCTGAATAATGTTCCCTTGTTAACATATTGAATTCCACCCCCTCTATATAGAATGAACTCCCTCAGCTTCATAGAGTCCAATGAAAGCTGCTGAATAATGTTCCCTTGTTAACATATTGAATTCCACACCCTAACAAATCTAACATGAAATACTACTGTACTGCTATTATGGCTTCCGGTAGACTGTTGCGATATCATTTTGTAGTTTATTTTGATCACATGATGTTAAATAAATTATTTAAATTATGTTCATGTACTTTGTGTTTTTGTTTTTTTTAATGAGTCTCAACCCTAAATTCGAGGTGCTGCTAAGCCTTTGTCCGGATCTGTATGTGTCGAGGTTTCCAGGTGTATTTCTTGAAGAGGCTTCACTTTGCTCCTCAATACTAAATCACTCTCAATGTATTGATTATTGCTCATTATTAACTGTCTGGTGATCTATTAGATTATTGATCGCTGATAGCAACTCTGATTAGTATTATAATAGTGTTTATGTATTTATTTTGCTGTGCTATGGGGCTCACACACACACTGACGCACAGACACACACACACTGACACACACACACTGACACACACACTGACACACACACACTGACACACAGACACACACACTGACACACACAGACACACACACTGACACACAGACACACACACACTGACACACACACACTGACACACACACTGACACACACACACTGACACACAGACACACACACTGACACACACAGACACACACACTGACACACAGACACACACACTGACACACAAACACACACACACTGACACACACACTGACGCACAGACACACTGACACACAGACACACACACTGACACACAGACACACACACTGACACACACACACTGACACACAAACACACACACACTGACACACACACACTGACACACAGACACACACACTGACACAAACACACACACACTGATGCACAGACACACACACACTGACACACAGACACACACACACACACACAGACACACAAACACACACACACTGACGCACAGACACACACACTGACGCACAGACACACACACACTGACACACAGACACACACACACTGACACAGACACACACACACACACACTGACACACACACACACTGACACACTCACACACCCTGACACACTGACACACACACACACACGCGTACACATTTTTTTTTACAAACTTTGCTGAAATAATTCTTACCTTTTGTAGTTTGTTCTTCATTGATGATTTGGTACAGTTACCCATCCCTCTCTCCCTCTCTCTCTCTCTCCCTCTCTCCCTCTCTCTCTCCCTCTCTCTCTCTCTCCCTCTCTCTCTCCCTCTCTCCCTTATGTTATATAAACTTCGCACAGTTCAGGCCGTCAGTCTGTCTCGATTTGTACATTTTTATAAAACCCTGACTGCTCTGCCCTGCTTTTAAAAAAAACAAAACACAAAAATTTGAATTTGAGGTTTAAAAGAAAATATTCTCAATTGTTTCGCTGTCTTTCGATTCAGTCTTTGCTCTCGTTTTATTTCTCTTGGTTTTTTTTTCACATTCGTCTAATCCTGCTGTTCAGAGCAAAAGACCAGTCTGTTACCAGAGAGAGAGAGAGAGAGGGAGAGAGAGAGGGGGGGGGGGGATAGAGAGAGGGGGATAGCGAGAGAAAATTAATTTGGGAGAGAAGCATGGGACAGTTTAATCCTTTTTCGTTTAGGATTAGAGAGAAAGAGAGGGAGAGGGAGGTAGAGGGGAGAAGAGGCAGAGAAATATGGGGGAAGGCAGGGGTAGGGAGAGAGGGAAGAAATGGAGAGAGAGAGGGAGGAAGAGAAGGGATCAAGACAGGGTAAAGGGCTGAAATGGATTTGTTTGGTCTGTGGTCTTAACAACCTCTCCCCTCCAGACAGACAGACAGACAGGCATAGATAGAGGTGTGTGTTGAAATGCTTTGGCAACACTGGATCACGCCTGTCATGCTAATAAAGCCAGTTTGAATTTGAATTTGATAGACAGACAGACAGACAGACAGGCAGGACACTGTACAGTGGTGTAAAGGCTGGCAAATTCAATTGCTTAAAAAGCATTCAGCAAGCAGCCACAGGATTAAAAGATCCAGCTCTAATACCAGGGAGAACAACAACCAGCTAGAGAACAGAGGAAATTACAAGAGAGAGGAGAGAGGAGGGGAGAGGAGAGGGGGGAGGGGGGGAGGGGGGGGGGAGGGGAAGAGGGGGAGAGGGGAGAGGAGAGAGGAGAGAGAGGAGAGAGGAGAGGGGAGAGGGGAGAGGAGGGGGAGGAGGAGAGAGGAGAGGAGAGGGGAGAGGGGAGAGAAGAGAGGAGAGAGAGAGGAGAGAGAGGAGAGAGGAGAGAGGAGAGGGAGAGGAGAGGGGAGAGGGGAGAGAGGAGAGGGAGAGGGAGAGGAGGGGGGAGAGGAGGGGGGAGAGGGGAGAGAAGAGAGGAGAGAGAGAGAGGGGAGAGGGAGAGGAGAGGGGGGGAGAGGGAGGGAGAGAGGAGAGGGGAGAGGGAGAGGGAGGGAGAGAGGAGAGGGGAGGGGAGAGGAAAGAGAGAGAGAGAGGAGAGGGAGAGGAGAGAGAGAGAGGAGAGGGGAGAGAGGAGAGAGAGGGGAGAGGAGAAAGGAGAGGGGAGAGAAGGAGAGAGGAGAGAAAGGAGAGGAGAGAGGGGAGAGAGAGAGAGGAGAGGGGAGAGAGAGGAGAGGAAAGAGGGGAGAGGAGGAGAGGGGACTATGAGTTCAGGAGCTGTTCTTTAGTTCTTGTTGCCATAGACTTCTATAATGTAGTCTACATCCCTGTCTTTATATCAGTGAGCACCAGCGCCATCTTGTGCACAGCTAGTGTCCTGCCAGCAAAACGAGAAAAAAGCTCTGCAAAGAACTAAAATACACACACACACTGACACACACACACACACCCTGACACACTGACACACACCGAGACACACACACACACCCTGACACACACACACACACTGCCACACTCACAGACACACACACACCCTGACACACACACACACACACCCTGACACACACACACACACCCTGACACACACACACACACTCTGACACACACACTGACACACACACACACCCTGACACACTGACACACACCGAGACACACACACACACCCTGACACACACACTGACACACTCAGACAGAAAGACACACACTGACACGCTCACACAGACAGACAGACAGACAGACAGACACACACACACTGCCACTCACACAGACACACACTGCCACTCACACAGACACACACACACACACCGACACTCGGACAAACACACAGACACAGACACACTCTCTCTCTTTCTCACAGCTGTGATTCTCAGTTGATTTTGTTTTATCCTCTTGTCCTCACTTCACTCTGCGCATAACTGAACACCTCACCTCTCATCGCAAAGCCTTCCTCCCTCTCTCCATCCCTCCCTCCCTCCAATCTGCTCCATCTGTCTCACTGCCCCCACACTCACAGCAACTCGTCCGTCTATCTGTGTGTCTGTCTGTATCTCTATCAGTCTGTGTCAGACACACAGTAAATTTGTCACTTTTACTAAAACACAGGGGTCTAACAAAATGGGAAATTTTCTGAAAAACCAAAAAAAAAAAAAAGTCCATTTTTTTCACTCTTGGCTGAACTCCACCCCGTCCTATTTTAAAGAGAGCGGATATTAATATTTGACGGTTTTATTGACGGATTTGAGGGTATTGGGAGCGGAGAGATTAGATTAATGCATGTAGAGAGTAAGTATTTTTTTAATTTGAATTTGAAAGAGAGAGGGAGAGAAAGTATGTTTTGAATTTGAGAGAGCGCGTTTTCGTTATCCGTCCGTTTTGTAACAACGCCCGCTATTTAAACCAAAAATAAACTTATTAGCGGACATAACACGGTAAACGGTGTCTGTATGGTTATTTAAAATATATATTTTAAAGCATTTTAAATCTCTAGTTTAAATGTTGTTTATTTACCTGTTCAACCGTTAGGCTTCTCTTCCGTTAGGCGGATTTAAAAAAAAAAAATAAAGATTTAAACCTGGGCGTTCTACCTGAACGTTCCCCTGTGCGACGGAGCGTCCTGATTGGTGGAAAAACGTTCTGAAGTTTTCTAACTAAAATACGTCAAACTTACTTGATAATATTAAACTCAGAAAAGAAAAAAAGACATATTGAAAATTAAAAAGTCAATTAAGCGTTTATTAATAATAATAATAATAATAATAATAATAATAATAATAATAATAATAATAATAATAATAACAGGAAGTCGTAAAGGGACGGAGTGTATAAGAGAGTTCTAACAATATATATTGAAATGAAAGGTACTATTTTTAAGTTGCCTTTTCTGCAGTACCACAAACTGACCAGCAGAGGACACTGTACACCAACCAGTGAACCAGACACCACCTGTGTAGAACTGCGTGCCCGTTGTCTGATAATAATAATGATAAAATACTTTTCAACTTTGTCGTGCCCACCTTCCCCTCTCTCCACCTTCCCCTCCCTCCCTCCCTCCCTCCCTCCACCTTCCCCTCTCTCCCCTTTCCCCTCTCTCTCTCCCTCTTGCTAACTATAGCAGCTAGACTAGAGCACAGTGTTTGATTGACTACAGCAGCTAGACTAGAGCAGTGTTTGATTGACTATAGCAGCTAGACTAGAGCACAGTGTTTGATTGACTACAGCAGCTAGACTAGAGCAGTGTTTGATTGACTATAGCAGCTAGACTAGAGCACAGTGTTTGATTGACTATAGCAGCTAGACTGGAGCACAGTGTTTGATTGCTGGCTATAGCAGCTAGACTAGAGCAGTGTTTGATTGACTATAGCAGCTAGACTAGAGCACAGTGTTTGATTGCTAACTATAGCAGCTAGACTAGGCACAGTGTTTGATTGCTGACTATAGCAGCTAGACTAGAGCACAGGGTTTGATTGACTATAGCAGCTAGACTAGAGCACAGTGTTTGATTGACTATAGCAGCTAGACTAGAGCACAGTGTTTGATTGCTGGCTATAGCAGCTAGACTAGAGCAGTGTTTGATTGACTATAGCAGCTAGACTAGAGCACAGTGTTTGATTGCTAACTATAGCAGCTAGACTAGGCACAGTGTTTGATTGCTGGCTATAGCAGCTAGACTAGAGCAGTGTTTGATTGACTATAGCAGCTAGACTAGAGCACAGTGTTTGATTGCTGACTATAGCAGCTAGACTAGAGCACAGTGTTTGATTGACTATAGCAGCTAGACTAGAGCACAGTGTTTGATTGACTATAGCAGCTAC
>NW_026708157.1:122500-128931 GCF_902713425.1 Acipenser ruthenus | reverse complement strand
TGAATGTTCCTTCATCTTCATGCTGTAGTTTTTGTTAGGAAATGTACTAACCAACTGTGGGACCTCCCAGAGACAGGTGTATTTAACCTGAAATCATGTGAAACACCTTAATTGCACACAGGTGGACTCCATTCAACTAATTATGTGACTTCTAAAGACAACTGGTTGCACCAGAGCTTATTTAGGTGTGTCATAGCAAAGGGGGTGAATACTTATGCAATCAATTATTTTCTGTTTATATTTGTAATTAAATTTTAGAACAATTTGTAGATTTTATTTTTCACTTTGACATTATGGACTTTTCTTGTGTTGATCAGTGGCAAACATAGCGCTTAGCGTTGAGGCCAAAAAGCTCTATTTTGGTCTCATCAGACATAGAATCTTCTTCCACTTGGTCTCAGAGTCTCCCACATGCCTTCTGGGAACTCTAGCCGAGATTTGATGCGAGTTTTTTTCAACAATGGCTTTCTTTTTGCCACTCTCCCATAAAGGCCAGTTTTGTGAAGCACCCGGGCTATTGTTGCCATATGCACAGTGTCTCCCAGCTCAGCCGTGGAACACTGTAACTCCTTAGAGTTGCCATAGGCCTCTTGGTGGCCTCCCTGACTAGTGCCCTATACGCCCGGATACTCCGTTTTTGAGGACGGCCTGTTCTAGACAGATTCACAGTTGTGCCATATTCTCTCCATTTCTTAATAATGGACTTTACTGTGCTCTGAGAGGATATTCAAGGCCTTGGAAATGTTCTTATATCCTACCCCTGATTGGTGCTTTTGAAGAACCTTATTCCGGATTTGCTTTGAATGTTCCTTCATCTTCATGCTGTAGTTTTTGTTAGGAAATGTACTAACCAACTGTGGGACCTCCCAGAGACAGGTGTATTTAACCTGAAATCATGTGAAACACCTTAATTGCACACAGGTGGAATCCATTCAACTAATTATGTGACATCTAAAGACAACTGGTTGCACCAGAGCTTATTTAGGTGTGTCATAGCAAAGGGGTGAATACTTATGCAATCAATTATTTTCTGTTTTATATTTGTAATTAATTTAGAACAATTTGTAGATTTTATTTTTCACTTTGACATTATGGGACTTTTCTTGTGTTGATCAGTGGCAAACATAGCGCTTAGCGTTGAGGCCAAAAAGCTCTATTTTGGTCTCATCAGACCATAGAATCTTCTTCCACTTGGTCTCAGAGTCTCCCACATGCCTTCTGGGAAACTCTAGCCGAGATTTGATGCGAGTTTTTTTCAACAATGGCTTTCTTTTTGCCACTCTCCCATAAAGGCCAGTTTTGTTGAAGCACCCGGGCTATTGTTGCCATATGCACAGTGTCTCCCAGCTCAGCCGTGGAACACTGTAACTCCTTTAGAGTTGCCATAGGCCTCTTGGTGGCCTCCCTGACTAGTGCCCTATACGCCCGGATACTCCGTTTTTGAGGACGGCCTGTTCTAGACAGATTCACAGTTGTGCCATATTCTCTCCATTTCTTAATAATGACTTTACTGTGCTCTGAGAGGATATTCAATGCCTTGGAAATGTTCTTATATCCTACCCCTGATTGGTGCTTTTGAAGAACCTTATTCCGGATTTGCTTGAATGTTCCTTCATCTTCATGCTGTAGTTTTTGTTAGGAAATGTACTAACCAACTGTGGGACCTCCCAGAGACATGTGTATTTAACCTGAAATCATGTGAAACACCTTAATTGCACACAGGTGGACCTCCATTCAACTAATTATGTGACTTCTAAAGACAACTGGTTGCACCAGAGCTTATTTAGGTGTGTCATAGCAAAGGGGGTGAATACTTATGCAATCAATTATTTTCTGTTTATATTTGTAATTAATTTAGAACAATTTGTAGATTTTATTTTTCACTTTGACATTATGGACTTTTCTTGTGTTGATCAGTGGCAAACATAGCGCTTAGCGTTGAGGCCAAAAAGCTCTATTTTGGTCTCATCAGACCATAGAATCTTCTTCCACTTGGTCTCAGAGTCTCCCACATGCCTTCTGGGAAACTCTAGCCGAGATTTGATGCGAGTTTTTTTTCAACAATGGCTTTCTTTTTGCCACTCTCCCATAAAGGCCAGTTTTGTGAAGCACCCGGGCTATTGTTGCCATATGCACAGTGTCTCCCAGCTCAGCCGTGGAACACTGTAACTCCTTTAGAGTTGCCATAGGCCTCTTGGTGGCCTCCCTGACTAGTGCCCTATACGCCCGGATACTCCGTTTTTGAGGACGGCCTGTTCTAGACAGATTTCACAGTTGTGCCATATTCTCTCCATTTCTTAATAATGGACTTTACTGTGCTCTGAGAGGATATTCAATGCCTTGGAAATGTTCTTATATCCTACCCCTGATTGGTGCTTTTGAAGAACCTTATTCCGGATTTGCTTTGAATGTTCCTTCATCTTCATGATGTAGTTTTTGTTAGGAAATGTACTAAACCAACTGTGGGACCTCCCAGAGACAGGTGTATTTAACCTGAAATCATGTGAAACACCTTAATTGCACACAGGTGGACTCCATTCAACTAATTATGTGACTTCTAAAGACAATTGGTTGCACCAGAGCTTATTTTGGTGTGTCATAGCAAAGGGGGTGAATACTTATGCAATCAATTATTTTCTGTTTTATATTTGTAATTAATTTAGAACAATTTGTAGATTTTATTTTTCACTTTGACATTATGGACTTTTCTTGTGTTGATCAGTGGCAAACATAGCGCTTAGCGTTGAGGCCAAAAAGCTCTATTTTGGTCTCATCAGACCATAGAATCTTCTTCCACTTGGTCTCAGAGTCTCCCACATGCCTTCTGGGAAAACTCTAGCCGAGATTTGATGCGAGTTTTTTTCAACAATGGCTTTCTTTTTGCCACTCTCCCATAAAGGCCAGTTTTGTGAAGCACCCGGGCTATTGTTGCCATATGCACAGTGTCTCCCAGCTCAGCCGTGGAACACTGTAACTCTTTAGAGTTGCCATAGGCCTCTTGGTGGCCTCCCTGACTAGTGCCCTTATACGCCCCGGATACTCCGTTTTTGAGGACGGCCTGTTCTAGACAGATTCACAGTTGGTGCCATATTCTCTCCATTTCTTAATAATGGACTTTACTGTGCTCTGAGAGGATATTCAATGCCTTGGAAATGTTCTTATATCCTACCCCTGATTGGTGCTTTTGAAGAACCTTATTCCGGATTTGCTTTGAATGTTCCTTCATCTTCATGATGTAGTTTTTGTTAGGAAATGTACTAACCAACTGTGGGACCTCCCAGAGACAGGTGTATTTAACCTGAAATCATGTGAAACACCTAATTGCACACAGGTGGACTCCATTCAACTAATTATGTGACTTCTAAAGACAATGGTTGCACCAGAGCTTATTTAGGTGTGTCATAGCAAAGGGGGTGAATACTTATGCAATCAATTATTTTCTGTTTTATATTTGTAATTAATTTAGAACAATTTGTAGATTTTATTTTTCACTTTGACATTATGGACTTTTCTTGTGTTGATCAGTGGCAAACATAGCGCTTGCGTTGAGGCCAAAAAAGCTCTATTTTGGTCTCATCAGACCATAGAATCTTCTTCCACTTGGTCTCAGAGTCTCCCACATGCCTTCTGGGAAACTCTAGCCGAGGATTTTGATGCGAGTTTTTTTCAACAATGGCTTTCTTTTTGCCACTCTCCCATAAAGGCCAGTTTTGTGAAGCACCCGGGCTATTGTTGCCATATGCACAGTGTCTCCCAGCTCAGCCGTGGAACACTGTAACTCCTTTAGAGTTGCCATAGGCCTCTTGGTGGCCTCCCTGACTAGTGCCCTATACGCCCGGATACTCCGTTTTTGAGGACGGCCTGTTCTAGACAGATTCACAGTTGTGCCATATTCTCTCCATTTCTTAATAATGGACTTTACTGTGCTCTGAGAGGATATTCAATGCCTTGGAAATGTTCTTATATCCTACCCCTGATTGGTGCTTTTGAAGAACCTTATTCCGGATTTGCTTTGAATGTTCCTTCATCTTCATGATGTAGTTTTTATTAGGAAATGTACTAACCAACTGTGGGACCTCCCAGAGACAGGTGTATTTAACCTGAAATCATGTGAAACACCTTAATTGCACACAGGTGGACTCCATTCAACTAATTATGTGACTTCTAAAGACAATTGGTTGCACCAGAGCTTATTTAGGTGTGTCATAGCAAAGGGGGTGAATACTTATGCAATCAATTATTTTCTGTTTTATATTTGTAATTAATTTAGAACAATTTGTAGATTTTATTTTTCACTTTGACATTATGGACTTTTCTTGTGTTGATCAGTGGCAAACATAGCGCTTAGCGTTGAGGCCAAAAAGCTCTATTTTGGTCTCATCAGACCATAGAATCTTCTTCCACTTGGTCTCAGAGTCTCCCACATGCCTTCTGGGAAACTCTAGCCGAGATTTGATGCGAGTTTTTTTCAACAATGGCTTTCTTTTTGCCACTCTCCCATAAAGGCCAGTTTTGTGAAGCACCCGGGCTATTGTTGCCATATGCACAGTGTCTCCCAGCTCAGCCGTGGAACACTGTAACTCCTTTAGAGTTGCCATAGGCCTCTTGGTGGCCTCCCTGACTAGTGCCCTATACGCCCGGATACTCCGTTTTTGAGGACGGCCTGTTCTAGACAGATTCACAGTTGTGCCATATTCTCTCCATTTCTTAATAATGGACTTTACTGTGCTCTGAGAGGATATTCAATGCCTTGGAAATGTTCTTATATCCTACCCCTGATTGGTGCTTTTGAAGAACCTTATTCCGGATTTGCTTTGAATGTTCCTTCATCTTCATGATGTAGTTTTTATTAGGAAATGTACTAACCAACTGTGGGACCTCCCAGAGACAGGTGTATTTAACCTGAAATCATGTGAAACACCTTAATTGCACACAGGTGGACTCCATTCAACTAATTATGTGACTTCTAAAGACAATTGGTTGCACCAGAGCTTATTTAGGTGTGTCATAGCAAAGGGGGTGAATACTTATGCAATCAATTATTTTCTGTTTTATATTTGTAATTAATTTAGAACAATTTGTAGATTTTATTTTTCACTTTGACATTATGGACTTTTCTTGTGTTGATCAGTGGCAAACATAGCGCTTAGCGTTGAGGCCAAAATGCTCTATTTTGGTCTCATCAGACCATAGAATCTTCTTCCACTTGGTCTCAGAGTCTCCCACATGCCTTCTGGGAAACTCTAGCCGAGATGTGATGCGAGTTTTTTCAACAATGGCTTTCTTTTTGCCACTCTCCCATAAAGGCCAGTTTTGTGAAGCACCCGGGCTATTGTTGCCATATGCATAGTGTCTCCCAGCTCAGCCGTGGAACACTGTAACTCCTTTAGAGTTGCCATAGGCCTCTTGGTGGCCTCCCTGACTAGTGCCCTATACGCCCGGATACTCCGTTTTTGAGGACGGCCTGTTCTAGACAGATTCACAGTTGTGCCATATTCTCTCCATTTCTTAATAATGGACTTTACTGTGCTCTGAGAGGATATTCAATGCCTTGGAAATGTTCTTATATCCTACCCCTGATTGGTGCTTTTGAAGAACCTTATTCCGGATTTGCTTTGAATGTTCCTTCATCTTCATGATGTAGTTTTTGTTAGGAAATGTACTAACCAACTGTGGGACCTCCCAGAGACAGGTGTATTTAACCTGAAATCATGTGAAACACCTTAATTGCACACAGGTGGACTCCATTCAACTAATTATGTGACTTCTAAAGACAATTGGTTGCACCAGAGCTTATTTAGGTGTGTCATAGCAAAGGGGGTGAATACTTATGCAATCAATTATTTTCTGTTTTATATTTGTAATTAATTTAGAACAAGTTGTAGATTTTATTTTTCACTTTGACATTATGGACTTTTCTTGTGTTGATCAGTGGCAAAAACTCCTAATTAAATCCATTTTGATTCCATGTTGTAACACAATGAAATGTGGAAAAGTCCAAGGGGGTGAATACTTTTGAGAGCCACTGTATTTCTTAGCAGACACCCTTATCCAGGACGACTTACAATTGTTACAAGATATCACATTATTTTTACATACAATTATATTATTTTTCTACATACAATTACCCATTTATACAGTTGGATTTTTACTGGAGCAATCTAGGTAAAGTACCTTGCTCAAGGGTACAGCAGCAATGTCCCCCACCTGGGATTGAACCCACGACCTTCTAGTCAAGAGTCCCGAGACCTAACCACTACTCCACACTGCCGCCCTGACCATAGTCACCATTGAGCTACATGACCAGAGTCACCATTGAGCTACATGACCAGAGTCACCATTGAGCTACATGACCAGAGTCACCATTGAGCTAAATGACCATAGTTAGAATAGAATTGACTAGAGTCAGAATAGTGCTAGATTGGAGGCTG
>NW_026708157.1:67500-112500 GCF_902713425.1 Acipenser ruthenus | reverse complement strand
ATTATTATTATTATTTACAGTGGCTCTCAAAAGTATTCACCCCCCTTGGACTTTTCCACATTTTATTGTGTTACAACATGGAATTCAAAATTGATTTCATTAGGAGTTTTTGCCACTGATCAACACAAAAAAAGTCCATAATGTCAAAGTGAAAAATAAAATCTACAAATTGTTCTAAATTAATTACAAATACAAAACAGAAAATGATTGAACATGGGTCAGTCGGTCCTAAGAGATAGGCGAACGCCGTTCTGAAAGGGAGGGGTGATTGCCTCCGTCGCCCCCCGGCCGATCGAAAGAGAGTCGGGTTCAGATCCCCGAATCCGGAGCGGCGGGTGTGCGGCCTGGTGCGCATCCCTCAATTTGTCAATGGAGAATGTCAGAGGGAAGATTAACTATCTTCTTTGCACTCTTTCTAGAGCAGCAATATCCTTTTTGTAACAAGGTGACCAGAACTGAACACAATATTCTAGGTGAGGTCTTACTAATGCATTGTAAAGTTTTAACATTACTTCCCTTGATTTAAAATCAACACACCTCACAATATATCCGAGCATCTTGTTGGCCTTTTTTATTGCTTCCTCACATTGTCTCGATGAAGACATTTCTGAGTCAACATAAACTCCTAGGTCTTTTTCATAGATCCCTTCTTCAATTTCAGTATCTCCCATATGATATTTATAATGCCCATTTGTATTGCCTGTGTGCAATACGCTACACTTTTCTCTATTAAAATGTAATTTGCCATGTGTCTGCCAAGTTCTGAATGCTGTCTAGATCATTTTGAATGACCTTTGCTGCTACAACAGTGTTTGCCGCCACTCCTATTTTTGTGTCGTCTGCAAATTTAACAAGCTTGCTTACTATACCAGAATCTAAATCATTAATGTAGATTAGGAATAGCAGAGGACCTAATAGTGATCCCTGTGGTACACCCCTGGCTACCTCACTACATTTTGAGGTTTCTCCTCTAATTAGTACGTTCTGTTTTCTACATGTTAACCACTCCCTAATCCATGTGCATGCATTTCCTTGAATCCATACTGCATTCAGTTTGAGAATTAATGTTGAAAGGGAGGGAAGATCTTCTCCACATTCTTTTGAATGACAAATGTTCGTTTTGAAAAGTAAATGTTGAAAGGCCGGGAAGATCTTCTCCACAGAAGATCCTCCCAGCCTTTCAACTTTTTTTCAGAAACAATACAATTAAAAAAGGCATCAGTGTTTAATTTCCAGATGATTTTAAACTTGCAGCATATTTCAAACGACTATCGGAACATTATTTCTTTAAAACAAATGTGGATATTATTTATTTTTCAATAAAGGATTTTAAGATTTTTTTCTCAAAGAGTTTCCCAGTTTTCAATCATTTGAAACATGTACTGTCTTCCAAATGCCTGTTCCTAACGAATTGGCTATTCTCCTTGCTTGACACATTCCTATTTTTATGAAATGTAGCAGTTGCATGAGAGGCAGAGCTGCAGCATCTGCCCAGCTAGGAGCTGCCTTGCTGTGCCAAGTTATGCGCTCCATACCCTTGCTGTGCGGATCTTTGTTGTATTTAAAATGACATTTTTACGCAGAGGAGCAGGGTACAGACAAAGGGAGCAGGGGACAGTTCAAAGGGAGCAGAGGGCAGGGTAGATTAAACAGCTTTGTATGTAGATTAAACATATTTATACTGGGGCAGTACACAATAGCCCGGATCCCTGAACTAGCCAATGTTGGAACTTAGTGTGACAATACTGGAATATGACCAGAGTCAGAATAGTGCTACATGACCATAGTCAGAATTGAGTTACATGACCAGAGTCAGAATACTGCTACATGAACAGAGTCAGAATTGAGTTATATGACCACAGCCAGAATCGAAGTAAATGACCAGAGCTACAAAAAAAGCTTTACCTTCTTCTAAGGTATAAAGTCGGTCTCTGTCAACAAGTACAGGTGTTTATACACTGACACAGCCCCTGTGTAAATGAGATCAGGCCTTTATACACTGACACAGCATCTCTGTCAACAAATACAGGTGTTTATACACTGACACAGCATCTCTGTCAACAAATACAGGTGTTTATACACTGACACAGCATCTCTGTCAACAAATACAGGTGTTTATACACTGACACAGCATCTCTGTCAACAAATACAGGTGTTTATACACTGACACAGCATCTCTGTCAACAAATACAGGTGTTTATACACTGACACAGCATCTCTGTCAACAAATACAGGTGTTTATACACTGACACAGCATCTCTGTCAACAAATACAGGTGTTTATTTGTACGCCTTTGAACAAATGACAAACAGTATTGCACAGAAACGTCTGGGGTGGTTTAAAATTGACACAAAGCTGCATTTTATCACCAAATGGTCTCAAATTGTAGGTCTGATCACTGTGGACTAGTGCATTTTTGCAATATGTGTGGAACTTTCCTATTTATGGAGGTATGCAGCCTCAAAGCTAGCTGGTTTTTGCTGTGCAGTCAAATCAACTGTATTGAACAGAATGGTATATAACTGCCAGTTTACTAATAATGAACTAAAAATACAAGAAATCCCCCAAACAGGCAAAAGTGGGTTTAAATTGAAGATCACAACTTCTAGTTTACATTAAACCTGACTATGTGGCTAAGAAATGTGGAGATATTGAGAAACTGGGAGGAAACCATTGACATATTCAGCTATTTTTCTATAACTGCCAGTTTACTAATAATGAATGAAAAATACAAAAAATCACCAAAACAGCCAAAACTGGGCTCAAATTGAACATCTCATCCTCTAGATAGCTTTATTTCTGCAGCGGCAGAAATAAAGCTATCAAAGGTGACGATGCAGGTATGTACCCTATGTGTACTGACACACAGGAGAGCATAGGGGCCTCAGAAGAGCAGGCAATTAATATCGGCGGCTGTGTAGGGCAGGCTCGCTTCAAAAAATGGAAGGCTAATCGCGCTTGGCTAAAGGCTAATCCCAGCGGTTCAGTCATTTGCTCGGTTTGTTCAGCAATTCGGGAACCCATATAAAAGAACGACCTGGAATTGACCAGGCCTTTATGAATGGCACAACTGCAACATCAGCCAAAAAACTAAATGACAAAATAAGTGAACACGGTAAATGCAAGTCTCATATGAAATGTGAACACATAGCGCAAGCCAGACAAAAGCAGGCCATAGAGAAAGCTGCTGAAAACAGCACTGCAGTGATCGGAAAAAACGACAGGTCACTGCGAGCATAATGATAACAGCCTACATGATTTGTAAAGAAAACGTTTAAGATGCATCCAAACATTTTGCAGCTACAGCAGCTTAATGGATTGGATACTGGGAACATGCTGCATTCCGACCATGCAGGTTGTAATATGCTCTCGTTTCTAGCAGACAAAATGGCTGCACAACTTGCAAAGTATGTGATTGATTATTATTATTATTATTTATTTCTTAGCAGACACCCTTATCCAGGGCAACTTACAATTGTTACAACATATCACATTATTTTTACATACAATTATATTATTTTTTTACATACAATTACCCATTTAAACAGCTGGGTTTTTACTGGAGCAATCTAGGGAAAGTACCTTGCTCAAGGGTACAGCAGCAGTGTCCCCCACCTGGGATTGAACCCACGACCCTCTAGTCAAGAGTCCCGAGACATTGCTGCTCTAGAAAGAGTACAAAGAATAGCAACCAGAATTATCCCGGGTTTAAAAGGCATGTCGTATGCAGACAGGCTAAAAGAATTGAATCTATTCAGTCTTGAACAAAGAAGACTACGCGGCGATCTGATTCAAACATTCAAAATCCTAAAAGATATAGACAATGTCGACCCAGGGGACTTTTTTGACCTGAAAAAAGAAACAAGGACCAGGGGTCACACATGGAGATTAGATAAAGGGGCATTCAGAACAGAAAATAGGAGGCACTTTTTTACACAGAGAATTGTGAGGGTCTGGAACCAACTCCCCAGTAATGTTGTTGAAGGTGACACCCTGGGATCCTTTAAGAAGCTGCTTGATGAGATTTTGTGATCAATAAGCTACTAACAATCAAACGAGCAAGATGGGCTGAATGGCCTCCTCTCGTTTGTAAACTTTCTAATGTTCTTATGTTTTTATATTAATATAGGTTAATCTATTGAAATACATGGATAGACCTAAAGAATACTACTGTGCGTCATAGAAAAAAAATCTTGTAATACCCAAATGGTAATATTTTCGCTGGGCTCTGAACGATGGTATTATCACTTCAACACATCAGCTTGAGCTCAAAGTGTGGCTTGTGCAGAGCTGGCATTTCAGTCTATCCACCACGCAGACCCGAAAGGGAAAACACATATTGTTCAGACTCAAATCCATATATTACAATAAACAATAGCTGGTTTAGTGTGTATTACCAGGGGTAATACCATCTGAATGGTTCCTGTCCCCAAAACTCTCTCCCCAAAACCTCTCTATGGTATTATTCCCTGGTAGTACACACTGAACCAGCCATTATTCTAGTTGTTAAATGATACAATAATTAACATTTTATATAAAAAATAAAAAAACAAACAACAAACAAAAACACAATAACATTTACAGACTAGCCATAATCCCTGGACTGTTCCATTATACAAAGGTGTTTGCTTTACATAAAAAAGTAGCCGCATGTAAGAAACAGGGCATATTTATGATGGTCTTTACACAAATGCAGTTTGCACCATATACAGTATATCTGTGTATTTACAAGTAGTCTCAGGCCGATTGGTTTGGTGCAAATTCTGGGGTGAATCAGTTTGTTTTGGATGTTTCATTTATGCCTGCAAATGAACTGAACCGTACTTCAGCATGCACCAAACGACCATTTGTGAAAGGGCTTTTAAAAGACTCAAAAGTACTGTATGCCTAAATTATTGTTTGTTACTAGCAATATTAACACATTGTTTTCTTCACAAAAAAAGGATGTAAATCCCATTTTGATGCAAATACCTTGATAAATCTGACTGAAGGCAAAGATACTGGTACCCAATAAAGTACAGGTGTGTGGATTTGTGTTAATCTGCATATTTGAAAACCAGTTGAATATTTTATATCAAAAATTACACTGCAATATAATTATATGATAATCGTGGTATTTTTTCTGATAGTTATCATACCATGAGAATTTCTTAGCATCCCACCTCTACATCTGACCCTATGTCACACCTACGTCAAACTTATCCAATTGTCAGGAAAATTCATATGGATACCCAAACACCCCACCCCCAATAAAGAAACTAAAAATATAGTAAAATGCCAAAGGATTATGCTATTGGGGGCGGGGAGTGTTTACTTTGAACGGACTCAGACAGAATGTATAAGAAAACTAAATATTCAATATATGTATGGCACCATTACAATCATTACAATCTCACCTGGCATTTGTTTTCTGCTTTCACCTTGTAAGGTTTGAAATAGATAAGCACTTGGTCTTCATCTACTTTGGCCCATTTTGTATACTTTCATCCTGCACAAGATAACAAATACAATTATGAAGTTACTTCATCAGTGGCGGACTGTAGCAAGATTGATTGATGTAGCAATCTCTGTGTCCTCCAGTTTGAAAGATCCACTTGCACACAATAGTGGGCTATATAACTTGATTTCATTAGTATGCTTAGCAATCCCCGGAACAATGAGACCATATAGAAAAAACAATACTTTAATCTGCATTTTCATCATATAACTCTATACATTAAATTAATTTATGAAGTTAATATTTTTTATGTATAAATGTATGAAAAATAAATTTGGTTCAAGTACATGTATTGGGGGTTGTTTTAAAACAAAATCTGACAGGGGATATTATATTATTTCTACCATTTTCCCTGCACCTGGAATCTGTGTCTATTTCACAAACACCAAAGTTGGGATTCATTTAAAACAATAAAATCACCAGTTTGTTTTATTGTTTAATAAAAAATAAAAAATAAAATAGTAAATGGGGAAAACTGACTTGGCTTAGTGGCTGCCATGGTTTTATAATTGACATATAAATTAAATCAATGTCTACATAAGACATATTAAAAAGTGGATGAGTAAAGGTCTCCACTCACCAGACACAAAGTGATTTTTTAATTGGCAACGACTCCCGACGAGACCTTTCGCAGCGACATGACCACACAAACCAGCAGCGATAGGTTTGAAAATTGCCAGATCTATACAACTGTTCAAAATTGCTATTGACAGAACTATGATCAAGACTGGTACTACTTATCAACATGATGTGGAAATTATGAGTGTCTTCTCTGATGGTATTTCAACACATATGGCAATAAATCACACATACCAGGCTTATCCAGTTCTTTCGAAATGGACTCCCATATATTCCCTTTCAAATCTGTATCTTTATAATTGTGATGGCCTTTGTCATAAAGCTCTGGGTAGTTTTTCAACGACAAGTATTTTTCCTCCGTCATTTTGGAAACTGCTTCACCCTGCTGGACCACGTGCATTGAAACTGTTCTCCGATTGCTCAATGCCCTAGTTGACGTGCGTCAAATCGCAAAAAATCGGATTCAATCCTATTTATTTCTCGTCAGTCCAGTGCTGCCCTGGTACCGTTCCTGCGTAGCTTGTCGTGTGAAAGATACTTATCAAAAGTATAGGTTCTATTCATTTTGACGCATCACTGCACAGTTTCGCTTGTCGCATTGCATCTTAAGTGCCCGAAATGCCTTATAAATGCATATGCACAACAGTATCTCTTTCATACTGACCGGAAATTTCAGTTTTTCACCACCACCATCCCTGTACTGTAACAATCGTCCGCTAACAACACCTTTTGGATTTTCTTTTCCACTGTCCCCTTAATTGTTTATGATGTATGCAATCACTCATATTTTCATATCGCCTGAGTAAGGAGCTTTGTGCTATTTTGAAATTTCCAGCCCAAGCCTGCTAGTTGCCAGGAGCCATTTCCCTTAGTTTGCCGGAAACTTTAAATTAAAACTTCGATGCCATTTTTACTGCAGATTTATTTGAGTAATTCTTAAGATAGGTCAATTTCATTGGTGCTAATGTAACACTACCTTGATCTCTAACATTTACTGTCTAGTTGTTGCTGTTGCATGTTTCATTTCTTTTTTGGAAGTGTGCTTTAAAAAGGACCCCATCCAGTCAGACCCTAGTATAATCCTACATAAAACACTGAAGATTCACAAGTTAATCAAAAGCATTCTATCACATAAACCTGACTTAGCACACCAGAACAAAATGTCTCAACCTCCGAGAAAACATATAGAATGTATATTTAGATTTTTACAGTACAAATGACTTACTTGTGTATTTAAATTTACTGCCCTGTTGCACACACTAATGAAAGTATTTCTCCAAAACAATCTGCAATAAAAGTAAAACGCAACATCACTGAGGTATTAATGTTTCCCAGACCCTGCAGCAAAATGCCTGGTGTCACAAGAGATCAAAGTTTAGACTATAACTTGTGAGTTCAATAATATGAATATATTTCCCACTAGTTGCTAAAGATGAAAATGTCGTACAGAGATCTTGTTCCGCTTGAACAGGGACATGTGGTCCAGCATGACGAGAAGTCTGATCTGCACCGCGATGGGCAACCGATGCGATGCCAACACCTGTTGAAATTAGTACGAACTTCAAGGCAAAGACATAACTCCACGTGACAGGAAACAAGCACCACTCACACAGGAATAATAAATTTATAATGTGATGTAATGTGATCTCTCAACATGCTGAACATCAGCCTTTAAAACCACACCATGCAATGCGTGCCAGCCACTAACATGGTTATCAGATTTGTTGGTGTTGGCAAAAAAAATATGGGTTGTCCTTTGCAACTCCAGCAAGCTCCCTAATTTCTTTGTCAGCTAGCCTCTTCATTGCATCTATAGTATCTAATGGTATCAGGACTGGAAGAAGGTGGTTGTTCCCCTTGCCTGTTTGGTATGTCCCTTTAAGTCTGTTTATAAGAGCTTTTTCAAATGGGTCATCCAAGCATTTCACTTGATTCTTATCAATCCAAGAGTCTTTTTCTGTATCTTCCCATTCTGTTAGTAGCATTCGGCTCGGCGCACCTCCTCTTCTTGCATTAAACAGTGTTAGTCTACAGACTGCAGTGTCCCGCAGTGTTTTAAATGTGTGTGCATCGTAAGCCATGTATTCATCCTCCAACATAGTCACCATTTTGTCCACTGTGTAGTCCCTCACTTTCTTCACATCATCATCCAAAAGGTACCTTTTCTGGTTTTCAAAGCTTTGTCTGTCTTCCTTTGTTTATGGCATATGTGGCATCTCCAAACAAATAATTGTGGTTCATTTCAAGAACTGTCAGAAACCTATCAAGCTCTGCTGCCTTTTCATCCATTAGGTAAGTGGCCTTCATGATTTTGCATGCTGTTTTCGGTAGATAATCTAGAGAAAGCTTAAGTCCAGGTTTGATTACATCTTTATCTCTTGCTGTGCAAGCTTGAATAGCTGATTCCAGAATAGAGAAGTATTTTCTTTTTAGCATGTCCGCAGCCGTTCCCTCCACATGTATGCTACTTGAGTTTTCAGACAGTCCTTGTTTTCTAAATACAAAATACAACGATGACAAACGCCTCATTTTATATGCTATTTAGCTCTATGTTATTAGCAAAACAGATCTTGAATTTTGGATAATGGTGATTTTATATCTAGATTGATTGATTAGATCTTTATCACTGAAATAAACCTTGTCTGGTGAACTAAGCTGAGTATCTGTTTTCATCAGCAGAATTAAGACAAGCTTGCTCTTTAGACTAAATAGCCCACTGTAATGATTAGGGGTGTAAATCTGTCTCTTATATAACACAGTAAGTAGAATAGATTAGCGATTTGGATTTTAGCACCGTTTGAATAATTAGACTGCATAACATTTCTGTAACAATGCAATTAATGCTCGCCCTCTAATCATAACAGACCATTATCAGACCGCCGATGCTATTATTTTTTCATATTGCTTCACTGTTTTTATACATTTATTTATATAAAGGGCTTAATTTAGTAATTTATTTGATTTAATTGTTATTTTTTTTTCTGTCAAAAAACGTAATGGGTTTTTAAGTAAGCCAAGCCTTCATTTTTCACATACATACGAGATCGCAACATGTTAATAAGTGACTAATCTTTATTAAAGCTATAATGAAAAATAAAGCGTTTTGCTGGACACACTATTACAATCCTCATGACGAGTAACTGCATTTAAATGAAAAAGTAAGACTTGCCATTTAAAAGCCCATTTAGTTGTTTAATAGAAAAAAAAACCTGTAAATTAAACTAACTTTACTATGAACGCGTTTCTCAGTTGTGATTGAGATACACAAATGGATTAACAGGTATCAATTGTAGGGCTGCTAGAATTAAATTGAAAATCGATTTTTTTCAATCGATTCCATTCCTCATTGTATACATCGATATAAATACGGGATAATCGATTCAATAATTACGTTTTTGTAACACGCACAGTTAATAACATTATTTAAGTTTATCAACGAAACTGCACCGAACGCCCTGCCTTGCTATTTACAGTATTTCTGCCACAGACAAGCAGTGGACATGCTCTTCTTTTCCTGCTCGTGTTAACCAGTTTTCAGTTTTGAAAATGCTTTGTAAGTACGCCCCTCTGTGTATTCATTGTATAAACAAACAAAAACAAAAAAAAAGCGCGCTGCCTTGAATCCAGAGCAGGACAACAGGCTTGTATTCCTGGCAAACAGCTTGTAAATAAATTGTGCACATTGAAGAAAACTGACTGTATATAGTTGGTGCTTCTTTGGAGTTTCAAAATGAACCGTTTTATATAATGAATAATTAACAATATTCAATAACGTTAAAAATAAATAAACAATCAGTGATGTTAAACGCAGTTTTGGAGTAAGGATCGGCTAGCGGGTATGCATGTTGTGGTAAGTAAATCAATTTATTATTATTACTACTATTATTACTATATTACAGTAAAACAGTTATAAAAGCACTGCATATCAAATATACACTCAGCACCCCATCACTAATGCTATTATGTTATGCAAAAATCTATACCAAATATAAATATAAGCTAATGACACGAACAAGAAAACAAAAATTGAAAAGAAAATATATATGTATATATATATATATATATATATTTATATATATATATATATATATATATATATATATATATATATATATATATACAGCTCTGGAAAAAATTAAGAGACCACTGCAAAATTATCAGTTTCTCTGGTTTTACTATTTATAGGTATGTGTTTGGGTAAAATGAACATTTTTGTTTTATTCTATAAACTACTGACAACATTTCTCCCAAATTCCAAATAAAAATATTGTCATTTAGAGCATTTATTTGCAGAAAATGACAACTGGTCAAAATAACAAAAAAGATGCAGTGTTGTCAGACCTCGAATAATGCAAAGAAAATAAGTTCATATTCATTTTTAAAACACCACAATACTAATGTTTTAACTTAGGAAGAGTTCAGAAATCAATATTTGGTGGAATAACCCTGATTTTCAAGCATAGCTTTCATGCGTCTTGGCATGCTCTCCACCAGTCTTTCACATTGATGTTGGGTGACTTTATGCCACTCCTGGCGCAAAAATTCAAGCAGCTCGGCTTTGTTTGATGGCTTGTGACCATCCATCTTCCTCTTGATCACATTCCAGAGGTTTTCAATGGGGTTCAGGTCTGGAGATTGGGCTGGCCATGACAGGGTCTTGATCTGGTGGTCCGCCATCCACACCTTGATTGACCTGGCTGTGTGGCATGGAGCATTGTCCTGCTGGAAAAACCAATCCTCAGAGTTGGGGAACATTGTCAGAGCAGAAGGAAGCAAGTTTTCTTCCAGGACAACCTTGTACTTGGCTTGATTCATGCGTCCTTCACAAAGACAAATCTGCCCGATTCCAGCCTTGCTGAAGCACCCCCAGATGAGTCCAATTTTCAGCTTTGCCCAACACCTGGTCGTCTAATGGTTAGACGGAGACCTGGAGAGGCCTACAAGCCACAGTGTCTCGCACCCACTGTGAAATGTGGTGGAGGATCGGTGATGATCTGGGGGTGCTTCAGCAAGGCTGGAATCGGGTAGCTTTGGCATGAAGCAAGCCAAGTACAAGGTTGTCCTGGAAGAAAACTTGCTTCCTTCTGCTCTGACAATGTTCCCCAACTCTGAGGATTGGTTTTTCCAGCAGGACAATGCTCCATGCCACACAGCCAGGTCAATCAAGGTGTGAAGAACAGCCAAAAAAAAAAAAACCTTAGTCTTGGGGGACCATCCCACTAAAAAACGCTTCGTCCTAAAAGGGTTCAATTCAAATATCACTACTTTTATAACTTATCAGCCTGTGATGCAACTCATGTCTTGGCAAAGTACTGAATTATTTATTAAGAAACAAAATAAAGCACACATAAAAAATAGAAGTTGCGTAGCATATATGAAGCCAATATCTCAAAGCGTTTGGTCTTTATTTTCCAGAAACGAACGTCGCATGACCGCAATTTGGCAGCCATCTTAGGTCACAGATCAACGTGACCAGTAGTTAGATTTTTCTAGAGGAGTTTCCACAATGCAGAGAATATAAATTCAACATTGCGATCAGTTCAGAAGATCAAAGCAGTTATAGGTGTGATGAGGCTGGTAATGTCTGCAGATTTACAAAAAACATACAAGCTTCCCTCACGTGGATGCTTAAAGAAAAGCCATTTAAATGTCATATCAAGATGCCACCCAACACTGAAAATATTAACTGGCTGACGTGGACATAGACCTTTGGGAGACAGTCCCCATAATGTGACATTCAACAGTATATTGTAGCGCCCTTTCTGATTTAACATGAAATCACCTTGTGGGGACATATTATATGTCTCCCAAAGGTAGAGACTTATCAAAAACAATATTTCTCTCCAGTAGCGACAGGCTCCGAGACTGATAATTAATGGAGTGACTTGTGGAGATATACACTGCTGTGAAAAAGTCTTAGACATTTTGCACAATTTTATTTCTTTTTTCTGGAGGGGGGGGGCGGGTTATACTACCATAGAATCAACCTGATTTAATACTACCATGTCATGTATACATTTTATATCAAATAAAAATACATCCCCCCCCCTGTTGAGAACCATACCTACAGTGAAACATGGAGGAGGCTCGGTTATGTTTTGGGGCTGCTTTGCTGCGCCTGGCACAGGGTGCCTTGAATCTGTGCAGGGCACAATGAAATCTCAAGACTATCAAGGCATTCTGGAGCGAAACATACTGCCCAGTGTCAGAAAGCTCTGTCTCAGTCGCAGGTCATGGGTCCTCCAACAGGATAATGACCCAAAACACACAGCTAAAAGCACCCAAGAATAGATAAGAACAAAACATTGGACTATTCTGAAGTGGCCTTCTATGAGTCCTGATCTGAATCCTATCAAACATCTATGGAAAGAGCTGGATAAATGTGATGGGTTAGCTACTACAACACTTCATATTAGCTGCTCAAGTATAGTTTATTTTGAGATATTGTAACTCGAGAATGTGTCTAAGACTTTTGCACAGCAATGTACATTTGGTGGCTTTTGTCTGCATTAGAGATGAACACACAAGTTAATGCCTCAAACTGTATCTACCTGGGTTGTTTAGGCAGCAACTTTCAAGCCAATCCAGCTGTCCCTTGTTCTGAATGTCTTCTGGTTGTCCATCATTGTGAGGCCCTTCCTGTCCTCCTTCAGTTGTGAACATACCTCTTGTTACTTTAGTCCCGATCCCATTGAGGGGATTCTCTATCTCAGCCACCCCTTGAAGTCTCCCACCTAGCTGGCCCCTGTCTGAATAAGACTCTTGTTCCGAAGTTTCTGAAAGAAGAGAATCACATGCACGGTAACAGTAGATGTGAAACACATGAAATCACTTTGTAGGGGCATGTTATATGTCTCCCAAAGGTAGAGAGAGTCCCCATAATGTGATATTCAGCAGTATATAGTGAAGTACTTCCTGATTTAATTACCATATTCCAAGAGTGGGGAAGGATCCAAGGGTTTCTGCCCATCCATTTTCTCAGCCATCTCTTGGTTCTCTGCCATCTTGAGTCCTTCAACCATGAGTAATGTGGCATGGACCTTAAGAAAAAAATAAATAATAATAATAATAATAATAATAATAATAATAATAATAATAATAATAATAGACCACTACACTGCCTGTGCACTAACATGGATTTGTGGTTTGCGGATAACATTTACATTTTTATATGGACATATACATGTAAACAAAAGTTGCAGTTTTGACAGTTAACTACCATATTCCTTCATTTTAAGATGCACTTTAACCATTATTTTGCTTCTCAAAAATATCCTGCGTCTTAAATTAGAGTACAGTAGTGATGTGTGTATTAAAAATCACCAACAAAAGACGCGACTACCCGAGTACATAAACAGCAAAGTGACTGACTGACGAGAAAAGGCGAACAAAGACGTCCCTGCCCGATCTCGAATCATCCATGACATGCAGGCAGCCATTTTCAAAGAAGCATCATTAGCTTCCTGAGGAATTTAAAAAGATATGTTTTTACTACTTCAGTGTTTCTAACAAATGTTTCTGATCAGACCCCCATATTTTTCGACATGCCAAGCAATACCACAGTTCACAAATTGGGAGAAAAACAGGTGTGAGTAATGATGACTGGAAATGGGAAGCAGCACATAACTGTATGCTGTGTGTGATAGCAAACAACTGCAAACTGCCTCCATATCAATCAATCAATCAATCAATCAATCTTTAGTTTTGTATAGCGCTTTACATGATAAAAAACACATACAAATATATATATATATCTATATATACAGACGTGCTCAAATTTGTTGGTACCCTTACAGCTCATTGAAATAATGCTTCATTCCTCCTGAAAAGTGATGAAATGAAAAGCTATTTTATCATGTATACTTGCATGCCTTTGGTATGTCATAGAATAAAGCAAAGAAGCTGTGAAAAGAGATGAATTATTGCTTATTCTACAAAGATATTCTAAAATGGCCTGGACACATTTGTTGGTACCCCTTAGAAAAGATAATAAATAATTGGATTATAGAGATATTTCAAACTAATTAGTTTCCTTAATTAGTATCACACATGTCTCCAATCTTGTAATCAGTCATTCAGCCTATTTAAATGGAGAAAAGTAGTCACTGTGCTGTTTGGTACCATTGTGTGCACCACACTGAACATGGACCAGAGAAAGCAAAGGAGAGAGTTGTCTGAGGAGATCAGAAAGAAAATAATAGACGAGCATGGTAAAGGTAAAGGCTACAAGACCATCTCCAAGCAGCTTGATGTTCCTGTGACAACAGTTGCAAATATTATTAAGAAGTTTAAGGTCCATGGAACTGTAGCCAACCTCCCTGGGCGCGGCCGCAAGAGGAAAATCGACCCCAGAGTGAACAGAAGGATAGTGCGAATGGTAGAAAAAGAACCAAGGATAACTGCCAAAGAGATACAAGCTGAACTCCAAGGTGAAGGTACGTCAGTTTCTGATCGCACCATCCGTCGCTTTTTGAGCGAAAGTGGGCTCCATGGAAGAAGACCCAGGAGGACTCCACTTTTGAAAGAAAAACATAAAAAAGCCAGACTGGAATTTGCTAAAATGCATATTGACAAGCCACAATCCTTTTGGGAGAATGTCCTTTGGACAGATGAGTCAAAACTGGAGCTTTTTGGCAAGTCACATCAGCTCTATGTTCACAGACGAAAAAATGAAGCTTTCAAAGAAAAGAACACCATACCTACAGTGAAACATGGAGGAGGCTCGGTTATGTTTTGGGGCTGCTTTGCTGCGCCTGGCACAGGGTGCCTTGAATCTGTGCAGGGCACAATGAAATCTCAAGACTATCAAGGCATTCTGGAGCGAAACGTACTGCCCAGTGTCAGAAAGCTCTGTCTCAGTCGCAGGTCATGGGTCCTCCAACAGGATAATGACCCAAAACACACAGCTAAAAGCACCCAAGAATGGATAAGAACAAAACATTGGACTATTCTGAAGTGGCCTTCTATGAGTCCTGATCTGAATCCTATCGAACATCTATGGAAAGAGCTGAAACTTGCAGTCTGGAGAAGGCACCCATCAAACCTGAGACAGCTGGAGCAGTTTGCTCAGGAAGAGTGGGCCAAACTACCTGTTAACAGGTGCAGAAGTCTCATTGAGAGCTACAGAAAACGTTTGATTGCAGTGATTGCCTCTAAAGGTTGTGCAACAAAATATTAGGTTAGCGGTCCCATCATTTTTGTCCATGCCATTTTCATTTGTTTTCTTATTTACAATATTATGTTGAATAAAAAATCAAAAGCAAAGTCTGATTTCTATTAAATATGGAATAAACAATGGCGGATGCCAATTACTTTTGTCAGTTTCAAGTTATTACAGAGAAAATTGTGCATTCTTCGTTTTTTGTGGAGGGGTACCAACAAATTTGAGCACGTCTGTATATATATATCAATAATCAGAAAATAGAACACACATAGAAATTATATATATATATATATATATATATATAAAATCAGCAATAAAACACACATATAATTATATGTTATATACATATACAGAAGCGAGAGAATATCACTTTAAAAACTTGCGTAAGCTAAGCTATACAAGTGTGTTTTTAAATGAGATTTAAAAGCATTGGCAGAAGGAGCTTCCTTTATAGTACTGGGAAGTCGTTCCATAATTTCGGTGCAATGTAACTCAAGCATCTACCACCTGAGTTTTGTTTCTGAATACTTGGTATGGAAAGTAGCCTGGCATCCTGTGATCGAAGTGGACGATTAGGAACGTATGGTTTTAAAAGATCCTTTAAATAGGGTGGAGCTAAGCAATTTAGAGCCTTGTGGGATAATAATAGCACCTTAAAATCGATCCTAAATCGAACAGGAAGCAAATGCAAGGACGCTAGCACAGGGGTGATATGATCTTGTTTCTTACTCCCAGTTAAAACTCTTGCAGCAGCATTCTGTACAAGTTGCAGCCGAGATATAACATTGTTACTAATACCAGCAAAAAGGCTGTTACATTAATCAATCCTTGAAGATATAAAAGCATGCACCAATCTCTCTGCATTCTGCTTGGAAAGCATACCTCTCAGTCTAGCTATGTTTCTTAAATGAAAAAAGAACATTTTTGTAACATTTTTAATGTGTGATTCAAAGGAGAGGTCTGAATCAAAAGTGACACCTAGGTTTTTTTTATCTCTGCTCTAGAATCTGTACAGAGACCGTCGAGTAGAAAATCAGATGAATCTATGTTCTTGTATTGCTTCTGAGGTCTCATTATCATCAATTCTGTTTTGTCTGAGTTTAACATTAAAAAGCTTTTAAACATCCAATGTTTAATGTCAGCAAGGCAGGTATTCAAAATATTAGCAGCAGATACATCACCCTGTTTGAGAGACAGGCAAAGCTGAGTGTCATCAGCATAGCAATGAAAATTAACTCTGTGTCTACGAATGATATTTCCCAAAGGTAACATATATAGAGAGAACAGAATTGGGCCAAGAATTGAACCCTGAGGAACCCCACACGTAACCTTTGACATAAAATAGGTCGCCTCCTCAACTTTAACAAACTGAAACCTATTAGAGAGATAGGATCTGAACCAGAACAAGACAGTACCTGACAATCCCACTAAATGTTCAAGGCGATTAATTATGACAGAATGATCAATGGTGTTGAAAGCAGCACTTAGATCCAGTAGAACAAGTACTGAAGGCGAGCCCATGTCAGAAGTCATCAACATATCATTTACCACTCGAATTAGTGCCGTCTCGGTGCTATGATAAGGCCTGAAACCTGACTGAAATTTCTCAGAAATATTCTGTGCAGCAAGAAATCTATTTAATTGTTCAGCCACTACTCTTCTAACACTTTGGACAAAAAAAGGGAGATTAGAAATAGGCCTGTAATTATTAAGCACATTGGGATCAAGGGTAGGCTTCTTGAGCAGGGGTTTTACTACGCAGTCTTCAAAGAATTTGGAACAGTACTTGATGAGAGTGAGCTGTTAATAATATTTAAAACTGTGTTATTTATTTTTGGATATACTTTTCTCAAAAGTGTAGTAGGAATGGGATCTAATGCACATGTTGTGGATTTAGTCTTTTTAATTATGGCATCCGGCTCTTGTTCACATGTCAAGCAAAAGTGCTGTAAGATTTGGTTGGGTTCAGACGGACCAAGAATATTTGTATAATTGTTTATATCAGTCAACTTATCTCGATGAGGTATGTAGTTGCTCAACTGATTCCTAATGTCGGTCACTTTTTTATTGAAGTGATTCACAGCTTACTGGAGGAATATTCTGTGTAACGCGCTCTGATTGCGGATTTGTTAATCTTGCTGTTGACTGAAAAATAAATCTTGTATTGTTCTGATTTTTGTCAACAAGATCGGAGAAATAAACAGATCGAGCTAAAGACAGTGACGTTCTATATGTTAAAATACTATCTTTCCAGCTTTGATAATATATGTGAAGTCCAGTCGATCTCCCATCTGCGTTCTAATTTGCGACACATACGTTTATGCATACGTGTTGTATCATTAAACCAAGGAGAAAATATTTTTGTAGATAGTTTCTTTATTTTATAAGGTGCAATAGTGTCAAGACTATTTGCCAGAGTGGCGTTATATTTATCCACCAAATCTCCGACCACTCCTGACTGAATAATTCACAACACAGAGTTTGTTATTCATTTAGCAGGGGACAATTCTATATTGTGTTTATCTAGATTTTTATTGTAGTTTTTGGGGTTTTTGTTTGTAATTGTTTGACTTAAATATAATTGGCTCAGTAGTACTTCAATCTTTAAACCGAGGTCCTGTCCACATTGTGTGGATGTTAAAGATCCCATGGCACTCTTCGTAAGAGCAGGTATGTTAATCCCGGTGTCATGGCCAAATCCAAAAAGCAGGTTATACAATCCGGCCTACCTAAAGTCCCTCTACCTTAATTAGGGTTAAAAGTGTGTTTGTGCCCCACTTCCCCCCCCCCCCCAGGACCCTCTTGTAATGAGGCCTCCGTCTCAATGGGTAACTCTCCTAGTTAAATAAATAGTCTCTGTAAGTTGTTTCTGACAAAAGCGTCTGCTCAATGACTAAAATAATGATTATATACGATTATGAAGTTGTGATGTCAGGCTTTAATCACAGCCTGTGTATTTGTAGATGGATCTTGTCTTCATTACACTAAAACAAATAAAACGACAAGTTAACACATGACCTCCAGGTGTACTTGGAAAATGTTGTATTTTTATGTTTTTGGTTGGCAACACCCTGTATTTACATTCACTGCAGTATAATAAAAACACAAATACTACAGTACTGTTTATATAGTAATATCAAAGGTATAGTTGGGCCAATCCAATGTCAACGGCTCCTACTCAGCCTGTTCTGTTTTTCCAAATTTTACATTTATGTTATTGATGTCTTAAACTATCAAGCTCATCAATATGGCATTTTCACCTGTACAGTATTTCCATGATTCATGATAGATAGTGAAACAAGTAAAAGAGGATACAAGTTACAGGAGACAGCATAATTGCATGGGCTCGGACCGCCGAGTGAGGGAATACAGTGGGCGTACATGTATATGATTTGTTTTGATCAGATTCATAACTTTATTTATTTTTTATATTTCATTACAAGTAACTTAAAATATTGAACAAGTTCACAAAAATAAACCAACTTGAAATGTTATACGCTCAATACAAAACACTATTCTCTGGCAACTTATGATATGAAAAGTAAAATAATGTAAACTAATGTACCGTCTATTACAGCCGGCCTAAACTCATATATTGTAATACAGTACAGTAAAAAATAAAAGTTAAACAGGGGTGCACAGTACCTTACTATAGATCTTCTGACTACAACGTAGCAAAAAAATAATTTTATGGAAGTATGCATAGTAGTCGGCCGATTGAGCTGATAAACAACTGTAAAAAACTGTCTTTCGTGCCTGCTTTTCCCGCTGTCATACAGTTGCTATGCGCTTACGTCACTGCTATTTTTGAAACTCAAACGCAAACATATATATTTTTTGAACATTGCTCGCATTATGCAATTATCCAAATTAAAATGCAATGCACAATGGACTTCGGGACCGCGAAATGTGCATTTAGTACCATACAATCATAGAAAATTATGCGCTTAAAAACGGGACCAGCTGCATGCTATGCAGTTAAGCAATTATTATACAATTATTCAATATGCAAATAAGTGGAGTCGACTCTACATCAGATTTGGCTGTGTATTTTTCATGCATCAATCTATGGTCTACCAGTTCTTAAATATTGTATAGCAAAAGTTGAATGTATGCAATCAGTGTTATGTACATACTCTACTGATAACGACTGCAGTGTAGCTTTGAATATGTCTAGTATCAAACGGAATAAAAAAAGTGTTACTTCTGTAATGACATCAAAAATCCTACTGAACTAAAGTAGAACATTTCTACTGAAATACCTCAAGTTACCATCATAAATAAGAAGCTCTAGCATCAGGCAACAGCAAGCACAGTACAAATTGTAATAATCCAATTAAATGTTTTTCCTGCTTGGCTGACGACCCAATCAAAACGATGCATTTGCAACCCAACTTTGCTTGTTTTGTGTGGCTTAACATTTGGAGAGAGAAAAAGAAAATCTGCAACTGCAGGTGAATTCGAGGGTTCCCCCCCACCCCCACCAAATGGAACAGAGACAAAAGTATTTACCCGCCAAACTGGCACTGGCCAGAAGCAAACGTATGATATAATATGCCATACATATATATGTCCACTGTACAAAATTATCTGAACAAAGTCATTCTTCTTGTTTAAACTTAGCACAGGAAAATTCCTTGAAGCTCCAAATTACCATTTGTAAAAAAAATGATAAAACGTTCATGCACCCGCATTTCCACATGCCTTTGAAACGTGTTTTTTTTGTTTACTACTACAGTCAAAAAACTTAAAATAAACCCAAACAGTTAAGCACACAACTTAACATAAACCTAAATCTAACCTATTGCAAAACTCTACATTTTTTAAAGACATACTGTAAGATGTATTTTATATCTCATTGCAATCCAGAAATGTAAAATCAGAAACGTATTAAGTACAGTAGAGTACATACATTAGGCCTAACTCGTATTAAGCACAGTACTGTACATACATTTTTTTTAAAGATTTTAAACGCTTCCCACTTCATATGTTCTTAAACATGTTGTCAATAGTTTAAATCATTAACATAATTGACTAGCAATAGATAGCAATATAGTGGGATTACATTTTCTCCATTTTAAATTGTGAACTAGAATATTGTGCAAATGTTTAATTCATTACATAGAAGGCATTAAAATATGTCCTAGTCTGGAGGGGTGGGCCGTCCCCAAATATATATCGGCAAGTAAAATATTTCACTGAATTACCTGAAGTTAGATTAATCATGAAGTCTATTTTTTTTTCAGCGATGGAAAATGTCTTACAGCTAAATTAATATATAGGCCTACCTGCGTAAGTCTCTGCAAGTGACGCTAGCTACCACGATTAATGATTTGATATAAGAGATTCTCGATAGTGTCAGTAAATTACTTCGTGTTGTGAAGAAGGTCTCTTCAAGATAAACATTCTGTAGCAGTTGAAGAACAACTTTGTGTTAATTTAAAAAATCTCAAACTTCCTTTGGCAGCGATATACAGTAAACAAATAGCAGAAAGTGTTTAATGTATGTGCTTAAATATGGAATATATAACACGCATACATATAACAGTATGCATTTGTATTTTATTCTATTTGGCAAAACATTATCGTCTCACTTTTTTTTTTTTAGAACCTACGCTATACAAGATCATAACCATTTACAGCAGTGGTACTCAATTACATTCTCTGGCGGGCCAGATAAGGACATTTCCAAACCTTGGGGGGCCACAGGGCGCTCAAGATGTGCGTAGTGGTGGGGGGTTGTTTAAATGGTCGTGAAAATCTGACTATCCAATCAGACTTTACATACAGTAACAAAACGTTGCAACACTGCACTTGCACCAATCAACTAATACATCTCAGAAATAACTACTTAACAAGTTACAATGTTTGATCACCATTAATAATAAAAATATTAAGCAAATACCATTTCCTGACCAGTATTCAAATGACACCTTGCAAACAAACAATTATACAAATCTCACTGTAATGCTATTAAAACAGCATGTTATTCATTTTAATTTGATTAAAACTAGAAAATGTTCTGACAATCACTGTGCTGCAAGCATTCAAGTTAACTAACGAAAGCTCGTTAGTTAACTTGAATGCTTGCAGCACAATACTATTTATCCTAAAATATGTAAAACTGTACTATTCCAGAATAGGTTGTGAAGGCTTTACTTTGCTCCACTGGATTAACTATAAAAGTATACGCTTTCCACGTGTGTATTTCAGGCAGAAACAGTACATAAGTAGATATCGCTTTTTTCTTTCTTTTTTTATCCCTGCCATTGTAGTTTCTTCGCAATAAACAAAGTGGCAAATGACACATTTTCATGAAGTAACAGCATTACTGGGGTTTACTTTTTCTTTTTTAAGCTGTGCATGCAAGTGAAAACTGTCAAATGTAACTTAAATAAACGCTTCAAAAAATATATGTGGAAAAGGTGGCCAAAACCCCCCCACAATTTTCGTTTATTACTCTCCTCATAACAGAAAATAGGATCACAACAAAACAAAACGTTGATCACTATACGTAGCATGTACCTTTGCCCAGTGTCTGGAAAGTGTGAAGCACTTTCGAGCGATGTGCATTACCTGCAGCGGTCTGTATCCCTCGATTCTGACTCGCTTGCCAAATCTGAAGCATCACTTTGTTGTTGTTGGTTTTTATGTTAATCTCACACATCACTTGCCATTTTAGACACAGACGTCGACTTTTTGGCTTCGAATGAATGTGCAGCAATGTTTGTAAGAATATTCAGATAGTTTCAGCGCACTGAAGAAAATAATATTCCTACCGCTGTTTTCATATTGCACAAAGCCTTCTTTCATTGCTCAACAAATGAGGCACTAAAACTACGTAAATTGGCGGAGATTTGTGACGCCTGCCAAAATGAGAGCTCATCAGAAATAAAGCTTGGCCAGTCAGCTGACTTGTTCTTCTATTAGGCTGCCAAAAAAAACGAGTATTAGGGGAAGCAAACGTATTTCCTAAATGAACAAATTATTATTAGTTTCTCCAGTACTGAAGGCACAAACACTCATTATTATCACTGATTACCAGTTTTAACCGGACAGAAACACAGATCTGACCCGTGTGTGCTGAACTATAGGCTATTCAATGCCTCCCTATTTATTCAGTGAAATGAACGGTCGAAAGCAACGCTACCAGGCACTGACGTCAGACAGTTATCTTTTTTGGTTCAATTTCGGTAAAACCAGGACCCCTCCGAAAATATATACCCCGTTGCACATCTACACTCCCGGGACTATGTGTATGCCAAGTGTGGTTCCTAAATTAGCAGTACTTTTCGAGATACAGGTGTATACAAAAGCGTCTTCATTTTTCTTTTTTTTTTTTTTTTTTTTTACAAGCTGTTTTCTTCGCCATGCTGTATCTCAAAAAGTATTTCACCAGATGCTACCCCGTTCACAGGGTTTGTTGAGCCTGTCAATCCGACCCCCCCCCCACACACACACACACACACACGCACACACACACACACACACACACACACACACACACACACACACACACACACGAATGTTCATGCATATCGATGGAGATTAACAAATACATACATTTCACTTTGAGTAATAAATAACTCAGCACTTACCTTTTAGTGTTAGGAAAAACGTGGTCTTTTTTTGTGGAATCGGCTACCGGGTTTGGTGTTTTTCAAATTTGACTTTGCAATAACCAATTTAACAAAAAAATACTGGAAAAAACGGTTTTGTGGACGATGGTACAAATCACGCTGTGGAAACATCCAGCGACGGGCGTTAACCAATGAGAGAGGACTGATCACGTGTCTCAAATCATTCCGCGTGACTCTTCCAATGAAAGCGGGGCGGTGACAGCGTGTTAGTCACGTGATATCCGCGTGTTCCCTTCTCTCACATGATTTGATCTCTGTTGTCGCGGAGATTTACTCTGCTGGAGACGCGGGGGCGGGACGGGGGTGTCCTGCCGGTACCCCGTTGTCAGGCACGGGGCAGTGGGGGGCGTTCTCCTGGGGCGCTCTGGCGGTCAGCTAAGAGCAGCCCGAGTGTTGCTGTTCACTCGATTTCATCAATAAAATAGCTTTCTATTTTGGAAGATAAAAGTTGTACTCTTGGATTCTTACCGCCGCTACAATCGGGGTCCGTTTCTGTCTGCAATATTATGATACAGGTCATACTTGCAAAACTCGTATATTAATCAACGTTTTAATTTTCTTTCATGATACAAAGTGGAATGCAAAACAAATTAAATAAATAATAATAATAATAATAATAATAACACAGTAATATTGTTTTTATACAGTGTGGAGTAGTGGTTAGGGCTCTGGACTCTTGACTGGAAGGTCGTGGGTTCAATCCCTGGTAGGGGACACTGCTGCTGTACCCTTGAGCAAGGTACTTTACCTAGATTGCTCCAGTAAAAACCCAGCAGTATAAATACAAACTAAAAAATAGAAATATGTACATTGCGATCTTACAGTTCAGCGCCACAGTCAAACCACGCGATATCTGTTTGAAGTAAAGCCCCGCCCCTGCCGCATCATTTCGCAATTGCTTTACACAGCTCCAGAATGAGTGACACATTGGATAGCCAATCTCTACGACATGAAACTATACTGTAGTATCCCTCTATCACGTGACTTTTTTTACACCCACGTCACGTGTTCCCAGCAAAGGCTGAGCGCTGATCTGCTTTCAGTGACAGCAAACAAAACACAATTCGTAGTGTAATATTTGGGTTTGGAAGTGGTGAAGAAATAACTCTTAATATCAACAACGGATGGATGCAGACAGATTACAATCTGACAGTTTGATTAAAAACAGCTCACACGAATGTCAACAACTGCGCCACCCCACACACACTTCTGGGTTTTGTCAATAAAGCTTAGGAAAACAAAATCTTTAAATAACTTTATACAAACAATTGAAGGCAAACACTCGTACACTATTCAAGCAATACTGCACAGCAAGCTTAATGCTACCAGGAGAGTTTAACCAACTTGCTAGCCTTTTAACAGTAAGTATTTTCATTTATTATTAACCACTTCAACTCCAGATGTAAAAATGAAACCCCTTCCCAGGTACCAGATTTTGAAAATAATAATAATAATAATAATAATAATAATAATAATAATAATAATAATAATAATAATAATAATAATAATAATAATGTTTTCAAACCTGTAGTTGCTATAAAATGTTAACATATGATGAATAAAACACAAATAAATGACTTAAACTGTGTTTTTCATTAACCCTTTATGCTGCTGTGTACTACATACCCATATTCAATATAGAGATAAAAACGTTTTTTGTTTTTCTTTAACAATGAAAACAAAAAAGCTGCTAATAACAATAATAATCAGTAAACAGTAATTATCAAATAAATACAACTTCAAAACGTGTGCCAGTTTTGACTTGCTCTGTGCCATTTATTGAAATGTTCAATACAACAGAACCCGGGATTGCCTTCGCAACCACTGCACATTTTTCTTTTCTTTTGTCTTTTCTTTTGTTTTAATTTTCATAGCAGACCCTGTACCTTTTTTACAGTGTCTGCTTCGCTTGTGTTGGAGGGATAGTCACAAATGCTTGTACACAGCTACTTTGCACAGGCATTGTGATGGATCTGGCTGCCGCATTGCCTGTACCCAGTGCTGTGTTTTGATAGTATTTAGTCACAGCACTGCCATTTCAAACCAAACAGCTTCCCGTTTGCAGCTGGCTTACCTGTAAAGTAACTGCATGCTCTTCTGTTCGTACAGTTTGTATTGTTCTTGGCTCCACATCCTCTTCATCATAATCACTGAGTAATAAGTCAGCATCACTGTTGCTGGTATCGAAATCCTCCGAACCAACTTCACTCCCGTTGCTCATTATAGAAAGACCACGTACGTTGCCATGTTTAGCTTTCGCTAAAAACTATATAAACTACAACTAAACAAGTAAAACTAATAATAAAACAAAACATAATAATTTAAAACACTATATATATAAAAGCCGACTGCTTTTTTTCACACTGCGGACTCACCATGTAGCCACCCAAGAGCTACAACGTTGGTGGACAACGCAGCTCTCGGGCAGCTTACAGGCAAGCCCGCAGGCGCCCAGCCAGACTACAGGGGTCGCTGGTGCGCGGTGAGCCGAGGACACCCTGGCCAACCTAGCCCTCCCTCCCCTCGGGCGGCGCCCCCTGGAAGCTCCTGTCCTCCGTCGGCAAAGGAATAAGCTGGACTTGAACTCGCGACGTCCAGACTATAGAGCGCATCCTGCACTCCACGTGGAGCGCCTTTACTGGATGCGCCACTCGGGAGCCCCATTTTACATTTGTTATTAATTTTGTAAATATACATGTTAACCTAATTTTGTAAATACCTATCGAGCCTAAACAATAACAAAAATAATGTTGCAGTCGAATATCGTACGCAGTAAGACCGAGTGTTTAACTTTAAAACACGTATTTGTCACGCTTTTCAAACACGTCACTGTGTTTATAATTCTAAATGTGTTTAGGATTTAGTTTGTTTTGTAAACTCATGGACGCGTTTATGATTTGTAAAACATTTTTTAAACATTCGTACAGGTTTATAACAGGGCTGGTGTTTAAAATCTAAACATTAAACTTATCCAAAAAAAAAGCACAGATTAAAAACACATAACGTTGAGCGTTATTTAGAGTTCCAAATGACTAAACGTCAACACCTGATGACGTATAAACACTGCTGTTTAGGAATAGAACGTTTCTATTATACATGTATACACACGTGCCGTTCAGATATTAAACGCGTCACACGTTCTTGGGTGTACAGTGTAACGTCAGTGTTTTCTGTGTTTACGCAAGATGGCTGACTCTATAAGTTGAAGTTATTAACCAAAAAAAAGGGGAGTTAACATTTAATATTTTTTTTTTACTAACAATAATAATAATACATTTTATTTATATAGTTATAATTTTGTGAAGCACATGAGACGCACGCATATAAAAACAAAGGTTAAATTATTATTATTTATTTATTTATTTATTTATTTATTTATTTATTTATTTATTTCTTATCACACGCCCTTACCCAGGGCGACCTTACAGTTGTATACAAAAAAATGCATATCCAGAATTACAGTACAATTAAGAGCAAAGCTACAAAATACAATGATTTCAGTCCTAATAAGAGCGATTACAAAACCCAGTAAGATTTGATATCGGGGCAGCTCCAGAGCGGAGAACAGTGTTGATCGTTATATCCGGGTTAGCTACGAGCGCATGTGAAATACAAAATACTTCAGATTAGGTTAAGTGCAATAGGGAGCAGATAAGTGCAAGTAAATGAAATACAGATCACAACAAAGTCCAAAACTAAACTACAGAATGAAACCCTACACAGCTGAGTCCCTTTCTAAAGTATGGTGGTGTAATTACAGCAAAGTGGCTCCTTACTCCGGTATTTTTGTGTGAGGTAATGCTTTCTTTTCTTCCCTTAATCACAAAGCTGCCCTGCCACCTCTTTCTGTAAGAAGAGACGTGTAGGGAGACGTCATCAGTGTGTTTCCAAAGTACTTCCGTTTTTGTTTTCGCTGCAGTATGCGTCTGTTGAAGTAGAAAGGGTATCTTTTTATAATAGCAATGCTTGCTTTATTTATAAAGCTTTCTGGAAATCTAAATAAACCATGTCATATGCTTTGCAATTATCCATTGTCGATGTTGCATCCTCAAAAAATCAAGCAGGTTAGTTAGACACGATCTCCCTTTCCTAAAACCATGCTGACTGTTTCCCAGGATATTGTTACCATATAGGTAATTTTCCATTTTGGATCTTATTATAGTTTCCATAAGTTTACATATAATAGAAGTCAGGCTTATTGGCCTGTAGTTACCTGGTTCAGTTTTGTCTCCCTTTTTGTGGATCGGTATTACGTTTGCAATTTTCCAGTCTGTCGGTACAACCCATGTCAAGAGACTGTTGCATGATCTTGATTAGCGGTTTGTAAATAACTTCTTTCATTTCTTTGAGTACTATTGGGAGGATCTCATCAAGCCCAGGGGATTTGTTTATTTTAAGAGCTCCTAGTCCCTTTAACATTTCTGCCTCTGTTATGCTAAAGTTATTTAAAACTGGATAGGAACAGGTCAACATGTGGGGCATGTGGGGCATGTTGTCCGTATCCTCCTTTGTAAAAACTTGTGAAAAGTAATCATTTAATATATTCGCTATTTTTTTGTCTATGATTTTGCAATTTGTGTCTCTTAGACATTTAACCTCCTCTTTTGAAGATTCTCTTGCTTTTAATATATTGGAAAAACATTTTGGAATTGGTGTTAGCCCCCTTAGCAATGTTCATTTCTCTCTCTCTCTCTCTCTCTCTCTCTCTCTTGGCCTTTCTAACTTCCTTTTTGACTTACGTTTGCAGTTCCAAGTACTCTTTATGTGTACTTTGTTTTTGGTCCCTTTTAAACGCTCTGTAAAGTGCCTTTTTTCAGCTGAATATTTTTTTTTTAAATTGATCTATTAAACCATTTTGGCCATTTTGTTTTAGATTTAGATTTGTCTACTTTTGGGATGTAATTGTTTTGCACCTCTAGTACTACATTTTTAAAAAACAGCCATCCTTTTTCTGTGGATGTTTTCTCTATTTTACTCCAATCTACTTCTGTTAGTCTCTGTTTCATACCTTCATAGTTTGCTTTTCTAAAATTGTAAACCTTAGCTTTAGTCATTACTTTTGGGGTTTTGAAAATCACTTCAAATGAAACCATGTTGTGGTCTGAGTTTGCCAATGGCTCTCTGACCTCTGTTTTAGTTATTCTGTCTTCGTTATTTGAAAAGACTAAATCAAGGCATGCTTCCCGTCTAGTCGGTGCCTTGACAAATTGCGTTAGGAAGCAGTCATTTGTCATATGACCAGAGTCAGAATAGTGCTACTTGACCAGGGTCAGAATTGAGTTCCATGACCATAGTCACCCTTACGGAAATGTCCCATAGAATCCTATAGTAGTACTATAGGACTCTCTATAGGACTAAAAGGGTTTTAAAGGAATCCTGTAAGATTCTTTAAAAAAAAAGTATCCTCCTATAGTACTCAAAAGGGTCTCCCTATAGTACCTCAATAGGACTCCTCCTATAGTATGCAAAAGAATCTACCTTTAGAATAATACTATGACTCTGTTTAGGACTGAACATGTAAGAATGACTTTTACAGTATATACTAGGTTTATAGATTGAATAAAGCAAAATACTTAACTTTTAATAAACCGTTTAATAAACCTATTTATTGAATTACCAGATACTGAAAATAGCACATTAGTAGGAACAAAATAATGTATAATAAATTTAAGCAGAGCTGTTTTTGTTTTATTTTATTCTGTTTTAAAATATTTCTGATATAGCTGGGGTGTGTAAACTTTTTAAAACAAAATAAAAGCACATCATAGTAAATAACACAAGTGTTGCCTGCAGATAACTTCAAGTAACCCTTAATATTTAAAAAGACAAAGCAGCAGCCATAATGAATATGGACATAATTTATTGTCCTACAAAATTTTAAATAGATATAATAAATTATTATATACAAATATGCACATTTTTTAAAAATATAAATAAATCAACAGATGTACAGACTCCTTTACTTTAACCATATAGTTTTCTTTTTGACAATAACAATACTATATTATCCTGTTCATACATGTGTAACAGGGTGGAGGCTGGGCATGAACTGGCAACCCTACGCACTCCAAGTGAGCATCTAAACCACAATGCAAAAGAGCCGAGCTCGTCTGCATACATGGTTTTAGAGCTCTTAACCTCCTCTCTTCTCATCGACAGGGGACAGAATCCGTAATGGCACTATACCACACAACACTGCACGTTACACATGTCAAAACAGAAAGAGTTGTACCACGTCCTTATCGCTAGGCTGTGAATTTGTGATTTGTGAAAAGGGCAGGACAATTGCAGTCACTTGTGTTCTTTTTTTAATTTTCCTGCAAGCTGCCTTCCTTCTTTACTTGCACAGTATTTAATTTCCAAGTGGTGCTCTAGCTGTGAGAAACAGCTGTCTGTGATATGTAAAACATCAGGAAGACACAGGCATTAACTGTGTATTGCTCACGCTGACAAACATGTCTGCATGTCCATGTTATAAGGCTTGATAATGCTTCATGTTCATCTAAAATTTCTGTTGCGCTTCCTGATTCTAATAGGTCCTGTAATGCTGCCAACAGAGTTGAAAGGTCATAGCAAGCATCATATGAACTTTTGGAATCAGAAAATAAAAAAATGGACAGTCACTTAGCAGTCTAGAGCAGTAATTTAGCTCAAAGCTACTTAGAGAAAACTATAGGAGAAAAATGATAAAACTTAATATTGCAGCAAAGAACTCCGAATGATTGCCAACCTCATAACAAGATTAGGAAAAAGTAAAACAAAAAACAACATTAAAATGGAATTTGAATCTATTTACTCTTTAATAATTTAGTAATAATAATTTCGTATGAAAATTGTTTTGTACATTCTGATGAAAACATGGTTAACATTGATTAATTTGTGAAGAATTGTTGAAACGCTCATTTTAAAGTGTGAAACACCTAAGCCCTTTCAACTTCATTTGGCATGAAATTCACAGAACTCTTCTCATCAATTGACATCCTAACACATTTCCTTTCCAAATGGTCCAAAAACACAGCCTCTGTTTTATCATTCTTGTGAATTTCAATGAGAAAGTTTGAGGATATGCTAAACTCTCTACTGTATATAAAATCTGCAATTTTTTCCAGTTTCTTCACAGTCAATATAGCTATCGCTCTCCCATGAACAGAGCATGGCCCATCTCTGCACTTTACTAGCAGAAGAGAGGTTAGTTCAACAACATGACTATTTTGCAATTCAGCTGTAAAGTTAGACCTTTTCATTACATGGTTATAGTTTTTAGTGCGATACAAAACATGATTGTAAATAAACCTGTCATACACAAGTACTTCTTTTTTAACTTGATGACCAAGTAGAAATTCTTGTTGATCCAATAAGTTTTTTTAAGAAAATATGTACAGGTTCACTGGCACTTTGTATGCTTGTAGCTTTTTTACCTTTTTTATCACAGTATACATTTCACACACTTGTTTTGATACGCTCTGTGTACCCTAGAAAAGGCTTTTTAATACCCTGTTGTACCCTTCATAAGGGAAAGCAGAGGTTGCCCAAAGAGCTCCCCAGTCACTAACACCTCTAGGTAAATGCAGAAGTAGATGGACATTAAAGGTCAAGTGACTTTTACCATATAGAGTCTCAGTTTGGTTTACAAACTCCTTAAGAACCACACTTACTTTTCTAAGTTTCTCTAGTAATTGAGTCTGTCAAAAGATTATTCACTGAATAGACCAAGTAAAACCAATGTTGAATGTATCTCAAAGGTAAAATCCCAGTTAAGCATGGCAGTGAATAAAATAAGAGAAATGAGCGCCACTGTGACAGAGATCGAATGAGTCTTAGTGTTAGATCTCCCTCTCGACCTGTGAGAGCACGGTATACGAGGAACAGAGTACCCTTAATGAAATGGCACGACAATTTATTCCGTAGGGTAGATGGAAGTCGGTCAGTTCGGAAGGGGGCGGAGCTATGGCACCCGAGCTCAGTGACCCAGACGGTAAGCGGCGTGGCATCCGAGGACTGGAGGAGCGGATGCGCTCGTTAACCTCGGGGTCATGGCCGAGGGTATAAATAGGGGGCATGGCTTGAGTGATCTGTTCCTTTGCAGATGGTTAAACCAAATAACCTAGAAGGAGCCCGTCTTGTTTGTGCTAAAAACCGTGAGTGATTGCTTGTCTGTGTATTTACACTGTTTGTCTTGTGTGTCGTTTCTCACAAAGATTACTGAGCACGATCCGGAGCTGGAGCCGCCGGCCAGCGAAAAACCCGGACTTCACCACGCACCTTTGCACTACAGGAACTGTCTTTTGTTTGCACCTTTAGCACTTTAATCACGCACTGTCTTTGTGTTTGTGTTTAGTGTGGGTGTCTGGACGGGACTTTGGGGTTGCGGGTCAAACCCGTAGGATTTACAAATAGAAGTGATACACGCCGCTGTATCACTTCCAGCACTATTATTATTTGCAGGTTTTGCCTTAAGGCTCTGGACATTTATTAAATTAAATAAACACCCTTGCACCTGTACCAACGTTGTCTGTGTGATTCTTCTGCACTGCACTCACCTGCACGTCATTACCACTTTGCCACAGCCACTCACTGACTTTCCAATACTTCCTGTCATTTAAAGATTGTGGTATTCTAGTTATTTCTTTTGGGGGAGCAATTTGCAAAAGCTTTCTGTCTATCATTTATTTTTCTACCTGCATACCAAGGAGAACAAGCATATGTACTGTCTAGCCACAAAGACACAAACCCCCTTACTACACCAAGAAGAACACAGTGCATGTATTCAGATACAAAAGACCGTGACATATTCAAAACAGGTAAAAACAACAACGGGGAAGAGCCTTTAACACCATTCACTGGGTTTCCACTTTCAGAAGCAGCAATTGCATCTGCTTTGTGCTGTTCATGAGTTCTTATAGGTGGATCTTTTTCTTTAATGGGGTGTACTCTAGTGAATTCTCTTCCCTTGTGAACATGCTGACCAGGATGCAGACAAAAGTCACAACCATACTTGCCATTAAACAGGGTTGTGTTACGAAGGGCTGGTCTAGCCACCGAATCTGCTGAACAAATTAAAGTATGTATTTTAACAACCTTCTGACCTTCTCCTGGGATTATTACTGTTACACCTGTTTCGTGCAAATCAGTTAACTCTTTAACAAAAACACTCAAGTAGCTATCCATCCTGGGCTTTCCTGGGCCAAACCACAGACATGACAACAGAACATTGTTGATTCTTAACTTGTATGGGAGTTCATTCACCATTACCTGAATAGGCCAGAAACTGCTTCTGGATGATTTAAATACTTAAACACCATCACTGTTCCACTGAAGAGAAATGCCATTCTGACCAAACTGTGTGGAATTCCTTACTTTTTGGTACAGTTTCCCAGATGTGACATCACCTATCTCTCTGCTTCTAGTGTGGACATTTTTCTGGATGGAATCTAAAACGGCTTCTTTTTCAAGCAGTTCCTGCTTTTTCAATGGGAACTGGATGAAAAAGTGACCAGCCTTTTTGTTTAATTCTTTATTAAACCCCTCACCACATTCTGGACAGGAATCTACATTATCATTCTCAGGGCAGATGTATGATTGGCATATTTTACAAAAAAAATGCAGCACCATAGATGACAAGTCTGCACAATTGAACTTTTTGTACAGATGGTATATGGTTGTTTTAGGAAAGTCTTTAACATGACATGACATAAGTTCAAGAAGATTATCCAAAGCAGAATCTGTCAGTCGATGTTTCAATGCAAAGGTCACTTTCATTTTTACTGAGCGGTGCTCCTGGATATAGTGGGTGATTGTCAAACTCATCCTACAGAAGAGAGGAAATACAGTTAGGAAGAGTAGAACCTACAGGAAATCTTAAATGGTATTATCATTGATCAGAAACGTTATCTGGAATGCATAACTTTAAACAAACACAACAGGATATATCAAAATTCATAAAATTCGTAAAAATGGTTTAATTCTGGATTTGCAAAAGTGTAAGATACTGTAGCGGTGGTGCGAATGGATGGACTGTGGGGGTGTATTTAGACAGGGGAATTTGAAAACAATTTTTGTCCAGTGTGTACTGTGTTAAGTGTTGTGGGCGCCAGGGTTGTATTGTATTTTGTGCGTGTCTCTCTCTCCCCGCTGTTATCTTGCCTGCTGTTTCTGTGCAGTCTGCAAGTGTTGACGTGAGTGCGCTGTTTGTGTTCTGTTCTGTTCTGTGTTCTGAGTCGGGTTCGCTTTTCTCAATAGCTACTTTACCAAACCAACGTAGTAAGACCATCGTTTAGGTCAGTGTTTCCCGAACATCATTGAACTACTAGCTCTTGAACTTCTACTTGAGTTCACGAGCGGTCTGAGGGAATCGTGAAATGTTTGGGTAATGCATTGTGACACCATAGAAACCAAAAACATAATAGTTCACCAAACGAAAAATATATCTGCACACTTGATTTTGCTAAATAATTCATGTGTTTCAAACCTGCCTACGCTCTTAAGAAACCACCATATGATGCACTTCAAGACCGCTAGTTAAGTTGCAGCTTCACGTGGGGTTTTGGGATCGATCGAACACAAATCGATCGAACGCTGCTGCAGTAAACCGTAATAATTAATAATCTTCAAACTCCAAGTACGACTGTTATAGGGAATTGGAGACGTATCCCTATTTAGTGTGGTTCAAGTTAAGAGCTATTCCATTTTAACCTCACTGCCTGGTCTGATCTTTTATTTTCCACCGTCACCGCCGCAGAACATTGCCCATAGCATGCTCAACGCTACAATATTATACTTGAACACTACAAGCAATGCCATCTTAGGTCTTGCATGTTCATTTTAAAATAATGTACCCAAGGCATCGGTGGTCTCTGTATGTGTGTTATTGTGCTTATGAACTATTTTAAATTGCTTACATAAAGTACTCGCATTCATTTATGCAAAATAATTTAACAATGTAATGTGTCAAGGGATAGACAGAGCTGTAAGCCTAGGCTGTTAGCAAATTGGTTGTGAAATTGGTCAAAGCAAACTATATACACTCGTTAGTTCTAAATAAATGTAAATTAAGTAAATGTAATGCAGTTGTGCATATAATTGTCATTACATGTTATGGGATTGGATGTTAAGCATACAGTATATACGGTAAGATTATATAACATTTAAAAGATTATATACAGACGTGCTCAAATTTGTTGGTACCCTTACAGCTCATTGAAATAATGCTTCATTCCTCCTGAAAAGTGATGAAATTAAAAGCTATTTTATCATGTATACTTGCATGCCTTTGGTATGTCATAGAATAAAGCAAAGAAGCTGTGAAAAGAGATGAATTATTGCTTATTCTACAAAGATATTCTAAAATGGCCTGGACACATTTGTTGGTACCCCTTAGAAAAGATAATAAATAATTGGATTATAGAGATATTTCAAACTAATTAGTTTCCTTAATTAGTATCACACATGTCTCCAATCTTGTAATCAGTCATTCAGCCTATTTAAATGGAGAAAAGTAGTCACTGTGCTGTTTGGTACCATTGTGTGCACCACACTGAACATGGACCAGAGAAAGCAAAGGAGAGAGTTGTCTGAGGAGATCAGAAAGAAAATAATAGACGAGCATGGTAAAGGTAAAGGCTACAAGACCATCTCCAAGCAGCTTGATGTTCCTGTGACAACAGTTGCAAATATTATTAAGAAGTTTAAGGTCCATGGAACTGTAGCCAACCTCCCTGGGCGCGGCCGCAAGAGGAAAATCGACCCCAGAGTGAACAGAAGGATAGTGCGAATGGTAGAAAAAGAACCAAGGATAACTGCCAAAGAGATACAAGCTGAACTCCAAGGTGAAGGTACGTCAGTTTCTGATCGCACCATCCGTCGCTTTTTGAGCGAAAGTGGGCTCCATGGAAGAAGACCCAGGAGGACTCCACTTTTGAAAGAAAAACATAAAAAAGCCAGACTGGAATTTGCTAAAATGCATATTGACAAGCCACAATCCTTCTGGGAGAATGTCCTTTGGACAGATGAGTCAAAACTGGAGCTTTTTGGCAAGTCACATCAGCTCTATGTTCACAGACGAAAAAATGAAGCTTTCAAAGAAAAGAACACCATACCTAAAGTGAAACATGGAGGAGGCTCGGTTATGTTTTGGGGCTGCTTTGCTGCGCCTGGCACAGGGTGCCTTGAATCTGTGCAGGGCACTATGAAATCTCAAGACTATCAAGGCATTCTGGAGCGAAACGTACTGCCCAGTGTCAGAAAGCTCTGTCTCAGTCGCAGGTCATGGGTCCTCCAACAGGATAATGACCCAAAACACACAGCTAAAAGCACCCAAGAATGGATAAGAACAAAACATTGGACTATTCTGAAGTGGCCTTCTATGAGTCCTGATCTGAATCCTATCGAACATCTATGGAAAGAGATGAAACTTGCAGTCTGGAGAAGGCACCCATCAAACCTGAGACAGCTGGAGCAGTTTGCTCAGGAAGAGTGGGCCAAACTACCTGTTAACAGGTGCAGAAGTCTCATTGAGAGCTACAGAAAATGTTTGATTGCAGTGATTGCCTCTAAAGGTTGTGCAACAAAATATTAGGTTAGCGGTCCCATCATTTTTGTCCATGCCATTTTCATTTGTTTTCTTATTTACAATATTATGTTGAATAAAAAATCAAAAGCAAAGTCTGATTTCTATTAAATATGGAATAAACAATGGAGGATGCCAATTACTTTTGTCAGTTTCAAGTTATTTCAGAGAAAATTGTGCATTCTTCGTTTTTTGTGGAGGGGTACCAACAAATTTGAGCACGTCTGTAGGTATTTTTCTTAATATAATTTTACTTACATTTTGACAGTCCACTTCAAATTCACACTGGGTGGAGAGGCAGGAAGCCCTATTAAACTCCGTTTCATCTTCACCTGAATTGGAAACCTCTTCATCGGACAGCTGTAAAACAGTAATAATTTAGTGTATAATAAAGTAGATTTTACATTTATTTAAAAGGCTGTGTGGTCCAGTGGTTAAAGAAAAGGTCTTGTAACCAAGAGGTCCCTGGTTCAAATCCCACCTCTGCCACTGACTCATTGTGTGACCCTGAGCAAGTCACTTAACCTACTTGTGCTCCGTCTTTCGGGTGAGACGTAATTGTAAGTGACTCTGCAGCTGATGCATAGTTCACACACCCTAGTCTCTGTAAGTCTCCTTGGATAAAGGTGTCTGCTGAATAAACAAATAATAATAATAATAAAATTCAGAATTCTCATTTTTGCAATCTTTTCTTTTGGGGTGGTTCAAACTACAGTCAGACGTATACCCTTCCCTCATATCAACACTTGTAACATTGTTTATTTTGGTTAGAGGTCTACAATGTAGCAGCCTTCTTCAAGTTCAAAGTAGTATAATTGCTTATAGCCACATTGATCTCAGGGGAATCCTCATGTAACTGGTGTTCAAGACCGCAGGGTGAGTTATATTAAAACATATTTCTACCACGAAAACCATTTGAAATATACAGCATATATATACAGCAAGGTACGGACGGGGATTGAACCCGTGATCTTCGGTTTACGAGACCGACGCCTTAACCACTTGGCCACCGCACCCTTCACAACTGCAAATGAAATCGGAAGCTTGGAGTCTATTGAGAAGGCTGCCCGGACAGGCAATCTGTCTGGAAACCAACCTTACGGTTAACAGCTGAAGCCAAGGATGGGCAAAATAGTCACGGAAACTCTTTAAATAGAAAACATTGGTCTCCATATTTATTTAAAAAACAAATAGAAAATAGGTTGCCAGACATGTATTTTAAATAGAAATTAGTGAATACTATTTTGCAAATAGTATTTTTTTAAAACACTTGACACCATCTACCGGCTGTAGTATACACCCATTTTTTATTTATTTTTTTCATAATAATGAACTGAAAGTTTCAGTACTGCCTCAGTCAACAAGCCTGTCAGTAACCGTATTTTGATCCAAAAGAACTGGTACTTCTATGGCAATAATTACAGTAGTTTTAGGCTGTCTTTGAAAATGAATTAATTTGGAGTTAAGAATCGTACATCTTTTACCAGAAACATTTTGTTTTACATTAAATGGATTTCATATTAGAGTGAAGCTATGGTCGCATTGCTGAGCAAGGAATGACCATAAAACAAGGCACATGCTAATTCTGAGGACACACTCGTTTTAGGTGTTAACCCTAATATTTGCAGCAGCAGCGATGCAATTTTAAAGCTTTTCACTATTTTTCAACTTGTTTTTTACTTAATACAAAAATGCAGTTTATGCTCAATTTGTAATAAAGCAGTACTTGTTATATGATTATTATTATTTATTTCTTAGTAGACACCCTTATCCAGGGAGACTTACAATTGTTACAAAATATCACATTATTTTTTACATACAATTACCCATTTATACAGTTGGGTTAGGTAAAGTACCTTGCTCAAGGGTACAGCAGCAGTGTCCCCTACCAGGGATTGAACCCACGACGCTCCAGTCAAGAGTCCAGAGCCCTAACCACTACTCCACACTGCTGCCCGTGAGTCTGATAGTAATCGTAATATAATCAGAGACTTCTGAGGACACAGACGCCGTTACCCACAGTGACAATTGTAAACAAAAATACATTTCAAGAATCACAGTACAAGTATTCATACATATAAAAGCAAGATAAAATACAATGACTTCAGTTCTAGTAAGTACAAGTATATGACAAAATACGAATCAATCAGAGCAGATAACAGTGTCAGTGATAGTTACATCAGGATATGATTAAATGCAAAATACTACATAACACTTGTGGCAGATTACAGTACAGTAAATGCAGTAAAATAGGGAGAAGACAAGAGCAAGTAAAGCACATTAAGGAAGAGTGATAAAGTGTCAACAGGGAAAATAGGAGTTCTACAGGTGCTGTCTGAAGAGGTGAGTCTTGAGGAGGTGCCGAAATTGATTAAGTTGCGCTATGCACACATGCACATTCATAAAACATAATATACATGCACTCTTTTATTGTAACACTCAACAGAAATGCGCAAGGCAAAATATAAATCAATCTCACTCTTGGTTCATTTATTTGAAGCACCGCCTCGAAAAATGTTGAACGAAAGAGAAACCTCGAAGAGGATGGTTTCGATCCATCGACCTCTGGGTTATGGGCCCAGCATGCTTCCACTGCGCCACCCTGCTACTACCTGACAGTGTACCGCTCTGCAGTCAGTAGAGCATCAGACTTTGAATCGAAATGTCCAGGGTTCAAGCCCCTGTTCGGGCGGTGTTCATTTTTAGCACTATGAATCCATATAGCACAAACAAATGGCAATTTACGCAATGTTTTTGACAATTTTCGTGACCGGTTCCCCTACCCCAGTGATAAAACGTGAACCAAACGTAACGTTGGGATGTATTGCATTTGTACAGACAATTTAAAAAAAAACTGCTGATGTTTAACAGACAGATAAAGCTAAAGCAGTGGCGTTGGTGGTATAGTGGTGAACATAGCTGCCTTCCAAGCAGTTGACTCTCAAAAGCATGTGTTAGTTATTCACTTAATCCGTTAATATATTAGCAGCAATTGTAAAACCAGCATATACTATAGCTAGGATAATAAGTAATAGTGGCAGGATAATTGTAGCAGGTTAATAAATAGTATACATAGCATAAACTAATAAACAACACTTTAATATTACAATATATAAATATAGGGTGCAAATAAAAATGTCAATTAATATGCATAATACATGTTAACAAGTGGCTCTCACAACCCATGATATTATTATTTGTTTATTTAGCAGACACCTTTATCAAAGGCGACTTACAGAGACTAGGATGTGTGAATTATGTATCAGCTGTAGAGTCACTTACAACTATGTCTCACCCGAAAGATGGAGCACAAGGAGGTTAAGTGACTTGCTGAGGGTCACACAATGAGTCAGTGTTCTGAGGTGGGATTTGAATTGGGGACCTCCTGGTTACAAACCCTTTTTTTAACCACTGGACCACACAGCCTCCTGTTATATACGCTGTTAGCAGCGTTGTAAACAATAGCAGTATTCAAGTTGAGTATCAATAACTCGTTAGAAACATGTTCAAATAATAGCAGCACTCAGTGTGTGCATTGTTAGCTCATTAGCATATTGTGTTACAATATTTTGTTACCAAAAAACAGCCCCAAAAAAAGCAATAGCAGCAATCAAGGTAAGTATCACTACTTCTTAATCAACAGGTTAAAATAGAGAGGGGAGGGATAAGCCATGCACACCACATAGACACAATGTAATGTTAATACAAGTCATATTTTGTTACCAAAAAAGCACTTCATGGGTCGCCAGCGGGAACATTCGACACTTTGGAGCAGCAGGAGCGACGGGCCATGCGCCCGGGAGGACATCGCCGTCGGTTCCATGGTGTAATGGTTAGCGCTGAATCCAGCAATCCGAGTTCAAATCTCGGTGGAACCATGCTTTTAAGCTATCAGTTTGGCACCAAAAAAATAACTGTATAATTATTATTATTATTATTTATTTCTTAGCAGACGACCTTATCCAGGGCGACTTACAATCGTAAGCAAATACATTTCAAGTGTTACAGTACAAGTAATAATACAATAAGAGCAAGATAAATACAATGACTTTGGTTTAAGCAAGTACAAGTGTGACAAAATACAATTCAATGATACAGCAGATAACAGTGATAGTTACATCAGGATATGATTAAATACAAAATGCTACAGATTAAACCCTTGGCAGATTACAGTACTCTGGATAGGTTTTCTTTTAAACCAACACATGCTTTCAATTCCTACAACAGTCCCCCCCAAACACAACTCTGGTGGGATTCAAACCCACAACCTTTGAATCACCTCTTAGTGTTTGACTAGAAGTCCAACATTATCCATTGCACCACAGAGCCTCCCATGGGAAGGTATCACGCTAGTTCAGCCTGGTCCTACAAATTGACTAGTAGTTTCACTTGTGTTTATTTTGCTGACATGGATTTCAGGCATGTCGCGCAATCCACCTATCAGCTTCCCTGGTGGTCTAGTGGTTCGGATTCAGTGCTCTCACCGCCGCGGCCCAGGTTCAATTCCTGGTCAGGGAACACTTCTGTTTGTGTTCTGTTGAAGGGTGTTCTGTATGCTTTGCTTTCTCCACTCTGGCCTGCAAAGGCCTATGCTGTTGACAAAAGATGGCCATTTTAATCCGTCTTGCTCAAGTATACACTTTCTTGTTAATTTATATCTAAATTCAATTTGAATATATTCAGGATATCATATATACACATTTCAAAAACAATGACCATTTTTCAACGAAGATACATATTTTTTTTCTGGACTGCTTCCAGCGACCCCACTTGAACCATAAGTTTGTTTTTACAAAAGTGGCAGGACAAAGAAAGAACCCTGATAGCTCAGTCGGTACAGCATCAGACTTTTATTATTATTATTATTATTATTATTATTATTATTATTATTATTATTATTATTATTATTATTATTATTTATTTCTTAGCAGACGCCCTTATCCAGGGCGACTTACAATCGTAAGCAAAAACATTTCAAGCGTTACAATACAAGTAATACAATAAGAGCAATCTGAGGGTCCAGGGTTCAAGTCCCTGTTTGGACAGTGTTTGTTTTAGAACTATGTATTCATATAAAATGGATCTATGACAATTTACACACCGTTTTTGACTATTTGCATGTCCGATCCCCCACCTCCAGTGATAAAACACAAAATAAACGCAACTTTGAAATGTTGCATTTCTAGACCATTGCAACAAATTGTTGGTTTGTAATTGTTGGTATTTATTTTTCCAGTTACGAGGCACAAGTGGCCGGTTAGCTCAGCTGGTTAGAGTGTGGTGCTAATAACACCAAGGTCGCAGGTTAAATCCTCGTACTGGCCAGAGCTTTGGTGAAGGAACCAGGGTGTGTTCTACTTTTTTTCTTGTAAGCATACTGTCAAACCTTTCATATTTCACATTGCTATAGGTGCTGTTTTACATGCTCACCATAACTGTTGTGTAAAAATCTTGTCAGCCCAGCCAACACACAGAAGTCCAGCCACGCTGAAAAAATTTGCCATGTTTTGTCGAACGTAAAAGACTGACCTAAACGTGATTTGAACACAACCTTCGGATCTGGAGTAAGACAAACAACGGGGGTGCTAAAGTATTATTGTTTTCCCCATTGTATAGTGACTATCACGTTCGCTTCACATGCGATAGATCCCCTGTTTGAAACTGGGTGGAAACATCGTAGTTTTGGGCTGCGTTTAAGTAGCATTCTGCATGAAAGAAATGCTATCAAATCAACAACCAAAGTAGCATTTTCGTGCAAGCAGCCCGCCTTGCCTGGGTTCAACCAGAACCTAGATTTACACTCAAAAGCATGTGTTAGTTATACACTTAATCCGTTAATATATTAGCAGCAATTGTGAAACCAGCATATACTATAGCTAGGATAATAAGTAATAGTGGCAGGATAATTGTAGCAGGTTAATAAATAGTATACATAGCATAAACTAATAAACGACTCTTTAATATTACAATATATAAATATAGGTGCAAATAAAAACGTCAATTAATATGCATAATACATGTTAACAAGTGGCTCTCCCAACACATCAACCGATGATGTGTTACAAAAGGTAAGTACAATGCACCGTTAGCAGCGTTGTAAACAATAGCAGTATTCAAGTTGAGTATCAATAACTCGTTAGAAACATGTTCAAATAATAGCAGCACTCAAGGTGTGCATTGTTAGCTCATTAGCATATTGTGTTACAATATTTTGTTACCAAAAAACAGCCCCCCCAAAAAAACACAATGGCAGCAATCAAGGTAAGTATCACTACTTCATAATCAACAGGTTAAGTAGGAGAGTGGGAGGGGAGGGATAAGCCATGCACACCACATAGACACAATGTAATGTTAATACAAGTCATATTTTGTTTCCAAAAAAGCACTTCATGGGTCGCCAGCGGGAATATTCGACACTTTGGAGCAGCAGGAGCGACGGGCCATGTGCCCCGCAGGACATCGCCGTCGGTTCCATGGTGTAATGGTTAGCACTCTGGACTCTGAATTCAGCGATCTGAGTTCAAATCTCGGTGGAACCATGCTTTTAAGCTATCAGTTTGGCACCAAAAAAATAACTATATGGGTAGGTGTTCTTTTAAACCAACACATGCTTTCAATTCCTACAACAGCCCCCCCAAACACAACTCTGGTGGGACTCAAACCCACAACCTTTGAATCACCTCTTAGTGTTTGACTAGAAGTCCAACGTTATCCATTGTGCCACAGAGCCTCGCACGGGAAGGTATCACGCTAGTTCTGCTTGGTCCTACAAATTGACTAGTAGTTTCACTTGACATGGATTTCAGATGTGTCGCGAAATCCTCCTATCAGCTTCCCTGGTGGCCATCCTGGCCAGAGCTTTGGTAACGGAACCATGGTGTGTTCTACTTTTTTTCTTGTAAGCATACTGTCAAACCTTTCATCTTTCACATTGCTCTAGGTGCTGTTTTAATGCTCACCATAGCTGTTGTGTTAAAATCTTGTCAGCCCAGCCAACACACAGAAATCCATCCATCCATCCATCCATCCATTATCATTAACCACTTAATCCTTTACAGGGTCGCGGTGAGCTGGAGCCTAACCCAGCATGCACAAGGAGCAAGGCGAGACTACACCCTGGACGGGACGCCAGTCCATCGCAGGGCACACAGAAATCCAGCCACATTGAAATAATGTGCAGGAGCATTGGTTGTTCAGTGGTAGAATTCTCGCCTGCCACCCGGAGGCCAGTCGAGAATAGGTGTAACAGAGAATCCAGCTGCAGAAGCCTGTTCTCAAGGGTTGTTTTTTTTTGTCCCTGGGCATTACACATCATTAGCACTCGGAGACTGGAATAAACACTCCTTTATTGTTAACTATTTAACTTTTTGCTGCACAACATTATTATTATTATTATTATTATTATTATTATTATTATTATTATTATTATTATTATTATTATTTATTTATTTATTTATTTATTTATTTATTTATTTATTTGTTTGTTTCTTAGCAGATGCCCTTATCCAGAGCGACTTACAATTATATTTCTGTTACTTAGCTTATCTTGTGTATATAGATAACAATTTACAGTATAAAACATTAAACAAAATACATAAAATATAAAAAGCAACAACATAATGCATTATATATATAAGAACATTAGAAAGTTTACAAACGAGAGGAGGCCATTCAGCCCATCTTGCTCGTTTGTAATATATATATATATATATATATATATATATATATATATATATATATATATATATATATATATATATATATATATATATTTTAGCTCAAAGAGCCAGCTGCCCAACGTTTCGATGTGTTGTACATATCTTTCTCAAGGGAACCTGTGTTTGAATCAAAACATTGGAGGTATTTATAGGTTTTTGACGGCATGACAACTACTTGTTATTGTTTACATTCAAATCCATGATTTATTTTTACATGATGTAATGGTGTTCTATATATTGTGACATCATTTTTACTTCTATCTTCGAATCTGAATTAATTCTAATTAACATTACTTTATATAAACTTATATTTATATTATATCATGCAAAGCTGGCTCTGAGGATCAGTCTTGATTTGGCCTCCCCAGCGCATCAGCATGCACAACTTTTGAATTAATTTTGTTTATTTATTTAAATGTTATATATTTATTGAAGTTAATTAGTTCATTCTTTTCTGTTGAGTCCCGCTGCATAATCGTGTTCAGTTTATTTATCCATTTACTTTCTTTTATTCTTCTATATGTCGCATTGTCTAATTTTAGCTGTTCTAATACTACAAACTTTACATCATTTATGTCATGTCCTTGACTGGTGAAGTGCTGTACTATTGGTTCATTCAATTTTTTATTTATAATTAAGAAAGGTGGTTCTGAATTCTTTTATATAAAGTAGTTCCAGTCTCTCCAACATATTTGATTTTATCACATTTTTCACAGGCTATTCCATAAACAACATTGCTATTTTTACAGTAGGTATTAGTTTTTGGTGGATATGTGGTGTTCTTATGTTTAATTATATTTTTACTTTTGTCCATGTATTTACACACTTTACATCTACTGGTGCACATGTTCATAGAACCTATTTTGTAAATTATTCTTTTATGTTTACTGTGAATTAAAATATCACCTAAATTAGCTTCTCTTTTGAATGCTACAACTGGGGCCTTAAGAAATACATTTTTTTAAGTTTTCTGAATTATGTAGAATCCACAAGTGTTTCCAAACTATCTTAGAAATATTGGGCAAAAGTTTAGAGTAAGTCATTACTAATGGGACTTTTTTATCTCTATTTTTATAATCTAGTAGATCATCTCTTTTTAGTTTATCCACTTTTCTTGACTCCATCTCTATAATTCTTTCTTTGTATCCTCTTTTTTTAAGATTTGTTTTGAATACATTTCTTTGTTTTACAGAGTCACTTTCTTTTGAGCATATTCTTCGTATTCTTATTCCTAGACCCTTTGGGATTGCTCTTTTAGTGTGTATCGGATGTGCAGAGGACATGTGTAAATACTGGTGCATGTCAGTAGGTTTACAGAAGAGGTCAGTCTCAATTGAACCTTCTTCAAGTTTTACTATGGTATCTAAAAATTCTATTTCTTTTCTTGTCCATCGAAGGTCCACCTTAATATTACTGTGTTTTTCATTTGCCATACACTGTGTGTGTATATATGCAGGATATATATATATATATATATATATATATATATATATATATATATATATATATATATATATATATACTGTATATATATATTGTAAGAAAGAGCGGTGTCGCCTTTAAGACTACACAACCCAGGAACCTTCGCACTAATGGGCAAGGCGTGGTTTCTGGGTATAAGGGACGGGGCGCGGATCAGCTCGGGGTGATTGGGGGAGCACCGCCGGTTTGTCCTGCTGAATAGTTCCCAGAAGGTTGAGAGTGCATTACGTACTCTTGTAAGGTAAAGTGAACGTTTGGTTTCTTTTTTGAACAAAAGTTGTGTTTTGTTTATACCGTGAGCGTTTATCCTCTTGGTGAGGTAGTCTTTTGTTTTGACATAGTTTAATTTATTTTAT